>NW_026970443.1:0-261663 GCF_028390025.1 Pseudophryne corroboree
ACAGCAGGGGAGGAGGGGGGGGCTGGACACACAGCAGGTGAGGGGGGGGCTGGACACACAGCAGTGAGGGGGGGGGGCTGGACACACAGCAGGTGAGGGGGGGGGGGGGGCTGGACACACAGCAGGTGAGGGGGGGGGGGGGCTGGACACACAGCAGGTGAGGGGGGCTGGACACACAGCAGGTGAGGGGGGGGGGGCTGGACACACAGCAGGTGAGGGGGGGGGGCTGGACACACAGCAGGTGAGGGGGGGGGGGGCTGGACACACAGCAGGTGAGGGGGGGGGCTGGACACGCAGCAGGTGAGGGGGGGGGCTGGACACGCAGCAGGGGAGGGGGGGGGTAGGCCGGACACACAGCAGGGGAGGGGAGGGTGGCCGGACACACAGCAGGGGAGGGGAGGGTGGCCGGACACACAGCAGGGGAGGGGAGGGTGGCCGGACAAACAGCAGGGAGGGGGGGGGGTAGGCCGGACACACAGCAGGGGAGGAGGGGGGGGGCTGGACACACAGCAGGGGAGGAGGGGGGGGGCTGGACACACAGCAGGTGAGGGGGGGGGTAGGCCGGACACACAGCAGGGAGGGGGGGGGGGTAGGCCGCCGGACACACAGCAGGGGAGGGGAGGGTGGCCGGACAAACAGCAGGGAGGGGGGGGTAGGCCGGACACACAGCAGGTGAGGGGGTGGGGGGGGTGGCTGGACACACAGCAGGTGAGGGGGGGGTCTGGACACACAGCAGGGAGGGGGGGGGGTAGGCCGGACAAACAGCAGGGAGGGGGGGGGGTAGGCCGGACACACAGCAGGGAGGGAGGGGGGGGGGCCGGACACACAGCAGGGAGGGGGGGGGGGCTGGACACACAGCAGGGAGGGGGGGGGGTAGGCCGGACAAACAGCAGGGAGGGGGGGGGGTAGGCCGGACACACAGCAGGGAGGGGGGGGGCTGGACACACAGCAAGGGGGGGGTAGGCCAGACACACAGCAGGTGAGGGGGGGGTGGCTGGACACACAGCAGGGAGGGGGGGGGGGGTAGGCCGGACACGCAGCAGGTGAGGGGGGGGGGCTGGACACACAGCAGGTGAGGGGGGGGGGGCTGGACACACAGCAGGTGAGGGGGGGGGTAGGCCGGACACACAGCAGGTGAGGGGGGGGGGTGGCTGGACACACAGCAGGGAGGGAAGGGGGTAGGGGGGTGGCCTTATTATAATAACCGTGTGGGGGAGGAGTCTGCGGCGGTGGGTGAATGAGATGTGGGGGCAGGCTGCTAAGGGTGCAGGGGAGGAGGGGAAGGGAGCCGGATGGATCTGAATGTGAGCCGCACGTAAGGGACCATACTGATCCTCCCCACCTCAGCCCGCTGGTGCTGCTGCTGCTGCCTGACTTCTTCCGTGCAGCACAGCCAGGGCTGGTGCAAGGTTTCTCGGCACCCTAGGCAAAACTTCAGCCTCCCTCCCTCCGCCCCCCTCCCCAAACCCCAACCCCCCCCCACCACCCCCATTGGGCACCACAGGAAAAAATAAAACACATTGGCATCCACAGGAAAATGTATAACAAATACATTGGCCCCTTTCAGGAAAAAAACACTTTGGCCTCCACACAATAAAAAAACATACACATTTGCTCCCCAGTACATAATTTGCATTTACCCCTTTATTATTGACAGAACAGCAAATTAATGTCCTCCTGCTAAGTACAAAGGGAAAATGTGATGGCTTCTCCAACATGTGTGCAAGGCCCTATCTTAAAGTATCAAAACTATTGTTATTGTTTACTTAGATAGTGCCACTAATTTGCACAGCGCTGTACACATAACAACATCAGAATTCGTATCACTCCCTGTCCCACTGGAATGAGAGTGATATTCCCTAAAATAAAAACACACACAGACAAATCCACATAACCTTCCCATATGTTTTTGGAGTGTGGGAGGAAACAGGAATACCCAGAGGAAACCCACACAAAAAGAAAATGCAAACTCCGCACATTCAGGCCATGACCAGGAATTGAACTAATAACCTGAGTGCTGAGGCGGTAATGCTTACCCTATGCCACTGTCCCGCGGATTGGATTATAACGTATAAAAAATGTTGCAGGCTGCATAGAGAATACACCCTACAGCAGGTTGGGAAAGGGATCCTGCCGCTTAGAATCCCAACACCTCGTTGGAAAGTATGCTAATCCTCTCCCCTTCCCTCCCCTTCCTGCAGCCTAACCCTAACTTCCCCCCTGCAACCTAACTACCCTCCCCAGCACACTTACATTCAGTATGCTGACTCTTGTGATTCCGGCATCGGGATTCTGAGCGTTGTCGGGCAGCACCTTTTTTTAGTGTGTGCAGTTAGATTTCAGTACTAATATACTGTATGGCAAAAAAATAGAACACGACAAATTGACAAATGCGTTTTCTAAGCAACAGGTACGGATGTCTTGTTCAGCCATACACTATATATCTGGTGATATACTATGTTGGTGCATTAACAAACAGTTTTTATTTGCAAATATAGGGAAATGTGCCCCCCCAGCCAATGTGGAAATACGAGTCCCAGCATATCCTGCTAAAAAGAAGCAGGTCATACTGGGAAATGTAGTTTCACATTAGCTACAGATGACACATGGAAAAAAAACTCCACTACCTACTTGTAAGGAGGAGAAACCATCAGATGGAGAAGCAATCAGTCAGCATCCATCACAGCCTATGGACCTACAGGTGTTCCGTAGCTCTGTAGGACAAAGTAAAAAAAAGTCTGTAGTAGGATCACAGGCTGGTGCTGGTCCCACAGTGACAGTGGGATTAGGCGGCAGACACATAAACCACTGGACCACTAGGGCACTTTCTGTAAAGGAGGCGACAAAGGACATACTGAGAGACACACACACACACACACTCATACTGAGACACACACACACTGACACTCATACTAAGGCAGAGGCACACGCACACACACTCATACTGAGACTGAGACACACTCACACTGACACTCATACGGAGTCAGAGGCACACACATTCATACTGGAGCACACACACACTGACACTTATACTGAGGCAGAGGCACACATACACTCATACTGAGGCAGAGGCACACACACTCATACTGAGACTGAGACACACTCACACTGAGGCAGAGGCACACACACACTCATACTGATACACACACACATACTGACACTCATACTGAGGCAGAGGCACACACACACACTGAAACTGAGACACGCTCATACTGAGGCAGAGGCACACACACTCATACTGAGACACACACACAGTGATACTGAGACATACACACTGACACTCATACTGAGGCAGAGACACACATACATTCATACTGAGACACACACAGTGAAACGGAGACACACACACTCATACTGATACACACACACAGTGATACTGAGACACACAGAGAGACACACACACACTCATACTGAGACACACACAGTGACAGAGAGACACACACACACACACACACACACATACTGAGACACACACAGTGATACTGAGACACACACAGTGATACTGAGACACACACTCATACTGAGACGCACAGTGATACTGAGTCAGAGGCACATGTACACTCACATTGAGGCACACAAACACACACTCACACTGAGGAACACACACACTCATTCTGAGGCACACACTGATATTGAGAGACACACGCACTGACACATATACTAAGGCAGAGGCACACACACTCATACTGAGACACCCACAGTGACAGACACACACACACACACACACACACACACACACACACACACACTGATACTGAGACACACACTGATACTCATACTGAGGCAGAGGCACACATACACTCATACTGAGGCAGAGGCACACACACACTCATTCTGAGGCACACACACTCATACTGAGGCACACACTGATATTGAGAGACACACACGCACTGACACATATACTGAGGCAGAGGCACACACACTCATACTGAGACACCCACAGTGATAGAGAGACACACACACACACACACACACACACTCATACTGAGACACACACTGATACTCATACTGAGGCAGAGGCACACATACACTCATACTGAGACTGAGACACACTCATACTGAGGCAGAGGCATACACACACTCAAACTGAGACTGAGACACACTCACACTGACACTCATACTGAGGCAGAGGCACACACATACACACACACTCATACTGAGACACACACACAGTGACAGAGAGACACACACACACACACACACACACACACACTCATTCATACTGAGACACACAGTGATACTGAGACACACACTGACACACAAAGTGACAGAGAGAGACACACACTCATACTGAGACCCACAGTGATACTGAGTCAGAGGCACATGTACACTCACATTGAGGCACACAAACACACACTCACACTGAGGAACACACACACTCATTCTGAGGCACACACTGATATTGAGAGACACACACGCACTGACACACATACTGAGGCAGAGGCACACACGCTCATACTGAGACACACTCACACTGAGGCAGAGGCACACTCACACTCATACTGATACACACACACACACACACACACACACACACACACACACATACTGACACTCATACTGAGGCAGAGGCACACACACACTGAAACTGAGACACGCTCATACTGAGGCAGAGGCACACACACTCATACTGAGACACACACACAGTGATACTGAGACATACACACTGACACTCATACTGAGGCAGAGACACACATACATTCATACTGAGACACACACACAGTGAAACGGAGACACACACACTCATACTGATACACACACACAGTGATACTGAGATACACACAGTGACAGAGACACACACACACACACACACACACACACACACACACTCATACTGAGACACACACAGTGATACTGAGACACACACAGTGACAGAGAGACACACACACACACACATACTGAGACACACACAGTGACAGAGACACACACAGTGACAGAGACACACACAGTGACAGACACACACTCATACTGAGACACACAGTGATACTGAGTCAGAGGCACATGTACACTCACATTGAGGCACACAAACACACACTCACACTGAGGAACACACACACTCATTCTGAGGCACACACTGATATTGAGAGACACACACGCACTGACACATATACTAAGGCAGAGGCACACACACTCATACTGAGACACCCACAGTGACAGACACACACACACACACACACACACACACACACACACACTGATACTGAGACACACACTGATACTCATACTGAGGCAGAGGCACACATACACTCATACTGAGACTGAGACACACACTGACACTCATACTGAGGCAGAGGCACACACACACTCATTCTGAGGCACACACACTCATACTGAGGCACACACGCACTGACACATATACTGAGGCAGAGGCACACACACTCATACTGAGACACCCACAGTGATAGAGAGACACACACACACACTCATACTGACACACACACAGATACTGAGACACACACTGATACTCATACTGAGGCAGAGGCACACATACACATACTGAGACTGAGACACACTCATACTGAGGCAGAGGCATACACACACTCATACTGAGACACACACACAGTGATACTGAGACACGCTGACACTCATACTGAGGCAGAGGCACACACACACTCAAACTGAGACTGAGACACACTCACACTGACACTCATACTGAGGCAGAGGCACACACATACACACACACTCATACTGAGACACACACACAGTGACAGAGAGACACACACACACACACACACACACACACTCATACTGAGACACACAGTGATACTGAGACACACACTGACACACAAAGTGACAGAGAGAGACACACACTCATACTGAGACCCACAGTGATACTGAGTCAGAGGCACATGTACACTCACATTGAGGCACACAAACACACACTCACACTGAGGCACACTCATACTGAGGCACACACTGATATTGAGAGACACACGCACTGACACACATACTGAGGCAGAGGCACACACGCTCATACTGAGACACAGTGACAGAGAGACACACACACTCATACTGAGACACACACAGTGATACTGATACACACAGATACTCATACTGAGGCAGAGGCACACATACACTCATACTGAGACTGAGACACACTGACACTCATACTGAGGCAGAGGCATACACACACTCATACTGAGACACACACACACACACACACACACACACACACAGTGATACTGAGACACGCACAGTGATACTGAGACACACTGACACTCATACTGAGGCAGAGGCACACACACACTCAAACTGAGACTGAGACACACTCACACTGACACTCATACTGAGGAAGAGTCACACACACTCATACTGAGACACACACACACAGTGATACTGAGACACACACACTGACACTCATACTTAGTCAGAGGCACACGTACACTCACATTGAGGCACACAAATACACACTCACACTGGGGCACACACACTCATACTGAGGCACACACTGATATTGAGAGACACACACGCACTGACACACATACTGAGGCAGAGGCACCCACAGACTCATACTGAGACACACATACACACACTTATACCGAGAGACACACACACAGTAGCACAGTAGTAACCTTCAGGCAGCTCAGATCACAGGAGCCAGTCTCCGAAAGAGTAGGCATGCCAGGCAGCAGAGCCACAGAGACAGACTATGGAGAACCTAGCATACTCCGGGGCGTGGCCTAATCACGGAGGTGTGGCCACGCCCCCTTTTTTTAAAAACCCATCAAGCAGCAGGCTATAGAGCTACCCGGTAGAGAGGAAACACCGGACTGGCCGAGGGGGAAACCACCTCTCTGCTCACACTACATAGTGGAGCGGTGGTGAATGAAAGAAAATCACTGGTGGATCCCAGGACACAGGGTAGTGTATAGTGCATCAGCTGCCTGTCAGTCCACTTAGCAGAATTGCAGGACTACCCACAGCGTTGCTATGTGTGTCTATGACGCCGGGTGCCCTACTGCTGCTATTGCGTGGGGGCTATATGGCGGGGGAGGGGGGGCAGCCTCAGCGTACCGCCCCCTCAGGTCCAGGCGCCCATAGGCAGCTGCCTAAAGCTGCCTAATGGAAGCGCCGGCCCTGAGCACAGCTGTCTTCTCCGGCTGCCGCTCCCGCACCCGCTTCAGGTGTGGGGGTACCACACCGCTCAGTAGGCAAGCGCTGTCAGTCAGGAGTCAGCGCTGCACCGGATGTCTCTTCTGGATGTCCTCTGACTTTCTCCTGCGGCGCAACTCCAGCTATTCCTCCCGCTGCGGCTCCCACTTCGGGTAAGGGGACCATATTGCTCAGTAGTGAGCACTTTCGGTAAGCCTGCGGCTGCTATGCCGCTACCCCTCTCCTCCACAGTCCTAATGGCATACTTGCCTACCTGACCCTCTCCATGAGGGAGAAAATGCTCTGTTCCTGGACTTTTCTGGTAATGTATGATTGCCATCACCTGTGGTGAAACACCTTTCTCATCAATGAACTAGCTTACCACAGGTGATGGCAATCATACATTACCAGGAAAGTCCAGGAGCAGAGCATTTTCTCCCTCATGGAGCGGGTCAGGTAGGCAAGTATGCCTAATGGGTCGCTGCAGTCTGTAAGGGACCGCAGGTGCACACACCCAGGAACCGCTGGCTCTCCTCCCGCCGCCAGCAGCTACTTTCTCTGACGTCCTAAGTGGATGCTGGGGACTCCGTCAGGACCATGGGGATTAGCGGCTCCGCAGGAGACAGGGCACAAAACTAAAGCTTTAGGATCAGGTGGTGTGTACTGGCTCCTCCCCCTATGACCCTCCTCCAAGCCTCAGTTAGGTTTTTGTGCCCGTCCGAGCAGGGTGCAATCTAGGTGGCTCTCTTAAGGAGCTGCTTAGAAAAAGTTTTTAGGTTTCTTATTTTCAGTGAGTCCTGCTGGCAACAGGCTCACTGCATCGAGGGACATAGGGGAGAGAAGTTCAACTCACCTGCGTGCAGGATGGATTGGCTTCTTAGGCTACTGGACACCATTAGCTCCAGAGGGAGTCGGAACACAGGTCTCACCCTGGGGTTCGTCCCGGAGCCGCGCCGCCGACCCCCCTTGCAGATGCTGAAGATTGAAGGTCCAGAAACCGGCGGCAGAAGGCTTTTCAGTCTTCATGAAGGTAGCGCACAGCACTGCAGCTGTGCGCCATTGTTGTCACACACTTCACACCAACGGTCACGGAGGGTGCAGGGCGTTGCTGGGGGCGCCCTGGGCAGCAATGTATAATACCTTATTCTGGCTAAAAATACATCACATATAGCCCCTGGAGGCTATATGGATGTATTTAACCCCTGCCAGGTCTCAGAAAAACGGGAGAAGAAGCCCGCCGAAAAGGGGGCGGGGCCTATTCTCCTCAGCACACAGCGCCATTTTCCCTCACAGAAATGCTGGTGGGAAGGCTCCCAGGCTCTCCCCTGCACTGCACTACAGAAACAGGGTTAAAACAGAGAGGGGGGGCACTTATTTGGCGATATGTATATGTATATTAAAATGCTATAAGGGAAAAACACTTATATAAAGGTTGTCCCTGTATAATATAGCGTTTTCTCTGACGTCCTAGTGGATGCTGGGCTCCGTAAGGACCATGGGGAATAGCGGCTCCGCAGGAGACAGGGCACAAAATAAAAGCTTAAGGATCAGGTGGTGTGCACTGGCTCCTCCCCCTATGACCCTCCTCCAAGCCTCAGTTAGATTTTTGTGCCCGGCCGAGAAGGGTGCAATCTAGGTGGCTCTCCTGAGCTGCTTAGAATAAAAGTTTAGTTTTTTTTTTTTTTTTTTTTTTTCAGTGAGTCCTGCTGGCAACAGGCTCACTGCATCGTGGGACTAAGGGGAGAAGAAACGGACTCACCTGAGTGCAGAGTGGATCGGGTTTCTTAGGCTACTGGACATTAGCTCCAGAGGGACGATCACAGGTTCAGCCTGGATGGGTCACCGGAGCCGCGCCGCCGTCCCCCTTACAGAGCCAGAAGAGACGAAGAGGTCCGGTGAAATCGGCGGCAGAAGACATCCTGTCTTCAGACTAAGGTAGCGCACAGCACCGCAGCTGTGCGCCATTGCTCTCAGCACACTTCACACTCCGGTCACTGAGGGTGCAGGGCGCTGGGGGGGAGCGCCCTGAGACGCAATATAACAGTATATACCTTAGGTGGCAAAAAGAATACATCACATATAGCTCCTGGGCTATATGGATGTATTTTAACCCCTGCCATTTTTACACAAAAAAGCGGGAGATAAGGACGTCGTGAAGGGGCGGAGCCTATCTCCTCAGCACACAAGCGCCATTTTCCCTCACAGCTCCGCTGGAAGGACGGCTCCCTGACTCTCCCCTGCAGTCCTGCTTCAGAATCAGGGTAAAAAAGAGAAGGGGGGGCATTTTTGGCAGCAAATAACGATAATAACAGCAGCTATAAGGGAATAACACTTATATAAGGTTATCCCTGTATATATATATATATAGCGCTGGGTGTGTGCTGGCAGACTCTCCCTCTGTCTCTCCAAAGGGCTAAGTGGGGTCCTGTCCTCTATCAGAGCATTCCCGGTGTGTGTGCTGTGTGTCGGTACGCGTGTGTCGACATGTATGAGGAGGAAAATGATGTGGAGGCGGAGCAGTTGCCTGTGTTGGTGATGTCACCCCCTAGGGAGTCGACACCTGACTGGATGATTGTATTTAAACAATTAAGTGATAATGTCAGCAATTTGCAAAAAACTGTTGACGACATGAGACAGCCGGCAAATCAATTAGTGCCTGTCCAGGCGTCTCAGACACAGTCAGGGGCGCTAAAACGCCTGTTACCTCAGTGGGTCGACACAGACCCTGACACAGATACTGAGTCTAGTGTCGACGGTGACGAGACAAACGTAATGTCCAGTAGGGCCACACGTTACATGATCACGGCAATGAAAGAGGCATTGAACCTTTCTGACACTACAAGTACCACAAAGAAGGGTATTATGTGGGGTGTGAAAAAACTACCAATAGTTTTTCCTGAGTCAGAGGAAATAAATGAGGTGTGTGATAAAGCGTGGGTTTCCCCCGATAAAAAACAGCTAATTTCTAAAAAATTATTAGCATTATATCCCTTCCCGCCAGAGGTTAGGGCGCGTTGGGAAACACCCCCTAGGGTAGATAAGGCGCTCACACGTTTATCTAAACAAGTAGCGTTACCGTCTCCTGATACGGCCACCCTCAAAGAACCAGCTGATAGAAGGCTGGAAAATATCCTAAAAAGTATATACACACATACTGGTGTTATACTGCGACCAGCAATCGCCTCAGCCTGGATGTGCAGTGCTGGAGTCGCATGGTCGGATTCCCTGACTGAGAATATTGATACCCTGGATAGGGACAATATTTTGTTAACTATAGAACATTTAAAGGATGCATTACTATATATGCGTGATGCACAGAGGGATATTTGCACCCTGGCATCAAGAGTAAGTGCTATGTCCATCTCTGCCAGAAGAGCGTTATGGACGCGACAGTGGTCAGGGGATGCGGATTCCAAACGGCACATGGAAGTATTGCCGTATAAAGGGGAGGAGTTATTTGGGGCTGGTCTATCGGACCTGGTGGCCACGGCAACGGCTGGAAAATCCACCTTTTTACCCCAGGTCACTTCACATCAGCAGAAAAAGACACCGTCTTTTCAAACTCAGTCCTTTCGTTCCCATAAGTACAAGCGAGCAAAAGGCCACTCCTTTCTGCCCCGGGGCAGAGGAAGAGGAAAAAGACTGCACCATGCAGCCGCTTCCCAGGAGCAGAAGCCCTCCCCTGCTTCTGCCAAGTCTTCAGCATGACGCTGGGGCTTTACAAGCAGACTCAGATATGGTGGGGGCCCGTCTCAAGAATTTCAACGCGCAGTGGGCTCACTCGCAAGTGGATCCCTGGATTCTACAGGTAGTATCGCAGGGGTACAAATTGGAATTCGAGGCGTTTCCCCCTCGTCGGTTCCTGAAGTCTGCTTTACCAAAGTCTCCCTCCGACAGGGAGGCAGTTTTGGAAGCCATTCACAAGCTGTATTCCCAGCAGGTGATAATCAAGGTACCCCTCCTGCAACAAGGAAAGGGGTATTATTCCACGCTGTTTGTGGTACCGAAGCCGGACGGCTCGGTGAGACCAATTTTAAATCTGAAATCCTTGAACACTTACATAAAAAGGTTCAAATTCAAGATGGAGTCACTCAGAGCAGTGATAGCGAACCTGGAAGAAGGGGACTATATGGTGTCTCTGGACATCAAAGATGCTTATCTCCACGTCCCAATATACCCTTCTCACCAAGGGTACCTCAGGTTTGTAGTACAAAACTGTCATTATCAGTTTCGGACGCTGCCGTTTGGATTGTCCACGGCACCTCGGGTCTTTACCAAGGTAATGGCCGAAATGATGATTCTTCTACGAAGAAAAGGCATTTTAATTATCCCTTACTTGGACGATCTCCTGATAAGGGCAAGATCCAGGGAACAGTTAGAAGTCGGAGTAGCACTATCTCAGGTAGTGTTACGTCAGCACGGGTGGATTCTAAATATTCCAAAATCGCAGCTGATTCCAACGACACGTCTACTGTTCCTAGGAATGATTCTGGACACAGTCCAGAAGAAGGTGTTTCTCACGGAGGAGAAGGCCAGGGAGTTATCCGAGCTAGTCAGGAACCTCCTAAAACCAGGCCAGGTCTCAGTGCATCAGTGCACGAGGGTCCTGGGAAAAATGGTGGCTTCTTACGAAGCGATTCCATTCGGAAGATTCCATGCAAGAACGTTTCAGTGGGATCTACTGGACAAATGGTCCGGATCGCATCTGCAGATGCATCAGCGGATAACCCTGTCGCCAAGGACAAGGGTGTCTCTCCTGTGGTGGCTGCAGAGTGCTCATCTACTAGAGGGCCGCAGATTTGGCATTCAGGATTGGATCCTGGTAACCACGGATGCCAGCCTGAGAGGCTGGGGAGCAGTCACACAGGGAAGGAATTTCCAGGGCTTGTGGTCAAGCATGGAAACATCTCTTCATATAAACATTCTGGAACTAAGGGCCATTTACAATGCCCTAAGTCAAGCAAAACCTCTGCTTCAGGGTCAGGCGGTGTTGATCCAATCGGACAACATCACGTCAGTCGCCCACGTAAACAGACAGGGCGGCACGAGAAGCAGGAGGGCAATGGCAGAAGCTGCAAGGATTCTTCGCTGGGCGGAAAATCATGTGATAGCACTGTCAGCAGTGTTCATTCCGGGAGTGGACAACTGGGAAGCAGACTTCCTCAGCAGACACGACCTTCACCCGGGAGAGTGGGGACTTCACCCAGAAGTCTTCCACCTGATTGTAAACCGTTGGGAAAAACCAAAGGTGGACATGATGGCGTCACGTCTAAACAAAAAACTGGACAGATATTGCGCCAGGTCAAGGGACCCTCAGGCAATAGCAGTGGACGCTCTGGTAACGCCGTGGGTGTACCAGTCAGTGTATGTGTTCCCTCCTCTGCCTCTCATACCAAAAGTACTGAGAATCATAAGAAGGAGAGGAGTAAGAACTATACTCGTGGTTCCGGATTGGCCAAGAAGGACTTGGTACCCGGAACTTCAAGAGATGCTCACGGACGAACCGTGGCCTCGACCTCTAAGAAAGGACCTGCTACTGCAGGGGCCTTGTCTGTTCCAAGACTTACCGCGGCTGCGTTTGACGGCATGGCGGTTGAACGCCGGATCCTGTGGGAAAAAGGCATTCCAGAAGAAGTCATCCCTACTCTGGTCAAAGCCAGGAAGGACGTAACCGCAAAACATTATCACCGCATTTGGCGTAAATATGTTGCGTGGTGTGAGGCCAAGAAGGCCCCTACAGAGGAATTTCAACTGGGTCGTTTCCTTCATTTCCTGCAAACAGGACTGTCTATGGGCCTAAAATTAGGGTCCATTAAGGTTCAAATTTCGGCCCTGTCGATTTTCTTCCAGAAAGAACTGGCTTCAGTACCTGAAGTTCAGACATTTGTAAAAGGGGTGCTGCACATACAGCCTCCTTTTGTGCCTCCAGTGGCACCTTGGGATCTCAATGTGGTGTTGAGTTTTCTAAAGTCACATTGGTTTGAACCACTTTCCACTGTGGACTTAAAATATCTCACATGGAAGGTGTCGATGCTGTTAGCCTTGGCTTCAGCCAGGCGTGTGTCAGAATTGGCGGCTTTATCATATAAAAGCCCTTACTTAATTTTTCATTCTGACAGGGCGGAATTGAGGACTCGTCCTCAATTTCTACCTAAGGTGGTTTCTGCATTTCACATGAACCAACCTATTGTGGTACCTGCGGCTACCAGGGACTTAGAGGACTCTAAGTTGCTTGACGTTGTCAGGGCCTTGAAAATATGTTTCCAGGACGGCTGGAGTCAGAAAATCTGACTCGCTGTTTATCCTGTATGCACCCAACAAGCTGGGTGCTCCTGCTTCTAAGCAGACGATTGCTCGTTGGATTTGTAGTACAATTCAGCTTGCACATTCTGTGGCAGGATTGCCACAGCCAAAATCAGTAAAAGCCCATTCCACAAGGAAAGTGGGCTCATCTTGGGCGACTGCCCGAGGGGTCTCGGCTTTACAACTTTGCCGAGCAGCTACTTGGTCAGGGGCAAACACGTTTGCTAAATTCTACAAATTTGATACCCTGGCTGAGGAGGACCTGGAGTTCTCTCATTCGGTGCTGCAGAGTCATCCGCACTCTCCCGCCCGTTTGGGAGCTTTGGTATAATCCCCATGGTCCTTACGGAGTCCCAGCATCCACTAGGACGTCAGAGAAAATAAGATTTTACTTACCGATAAATCTATTTCTCGTAGTCCGTAGTGGATGCTGGGCGCCCATCCCTAGTGCGGATTGTCTGCAATACTTGTATATAGTTATTGTTACAAAAATTCGGGTTATTATTGTTGTGAGCCATCTTTTCAGAGGCTCCTTTGCGTTTATCATACTGTTAACTGGGTTCAGATCACAAGTTGTACGGTGTGATTGGTGTGGCTGGTATGAGTCTTACCCGGGATTCAATATCCTTCCTTATTATGTACGCTCGTCCGGGCACAGTATCCTAACTGAGGCTTGGAGGAGGGTCATAGGGGGAGGAGCCAGTGCACACCACCTGATCCTTAAGCTTTTATTTTGTGCACTGTCTCCTGCGGAGCCGCTATTCCCCATGGTCCTTACAGAGCCCAGCATCCACTACGGACTACGAGAAATAGATTTATCGGTAAGTAAAATCTTATTTTTGGTGTGTGCTGGCAAACTCTCCCTCTGTCTCCCCAAAGGGCTAGTGGGGTCCTGTCCTCTATCAGAGCATTCCCTGTGTGTGTGCTGTGTGTAGGTACTTGTGTGTCGACATGTATGAGGACGATGTTGGTGAGGAGGCGGAGCAATTGCCGGTAATGGTGATGTCACTCTCTAGGGAGTCGACACCGGAATGGATGGCTTAATTAAGGAATTACGTGATAATGTCAACACGCTGCAAGGTCGGTTGACGACATGAGACGGCCGGCAAACCAATTAGTACCTGTCCAGGCGTCTAAAACACCGTCAGGGGCGTTAAAACGTCCTTTTTACCTCAGTCGGTCGACACAGACACAGACACGGACACTGACTCCAGTGTCGACGGTGAAGAAACAAACGTATTTTCCTTTAGGGCCACACGTTACTTGTTAAGGGCAATGAAGGAGATGTTACATATTTCTGATACTACAAGTACCACAAAAAAGGGTATTATGTGGAGTGTGAAAAAACTACATGTGGTTTTTCCTGAATCAGATAAATTAAATGAAGTGTGTGATGATGCGTGGGTTTCCCCCGATAGAAAATTATTGGCGGTATACCCTTTCCCGCCAGAAGTTATGGCGCGTTGGGAAACACACCTTAGGGTGGATAAGGCGCTCACACGCTTATAAAAACAAGTGGCGTTACCGTCTCCAGATACGGACGCCCTCAAGGAGCCAACTGATAGGAGGTTGGAAAATATCCTAAAAAGTATATACACACATACTGGTGTTATACTGCGACCAGCGATCGCCTCAGCCTGGATGGGCAGCGCTGGGGTGGCTTGGTCGGATTCCCTGACTGGAAATATTGATACCCTTGACAGGGACAGTATTTTATTGACTATAGAGCATTTAAAAGATGCATTTCTATATATGCGAAACTCTGGCATCAAGAGTAAGTGCGATGTCCATATCTGCCAGACGATGTTTATGGACACGACAGTGGTCAGGTGATGCAGATTCCAAACGGCACATGGAAGTATTGCCGTATAAAGGGGAGGAGTTATTTGGGGTCGGTCCATCGGACCTGGTGGCCACGGCAACAGCTAGAAAATCCACCTTTTTTACCCCAAGTCACATCTCAGCAGAAAAAGACATAGTCTTTTCAGCCTCAGTCCTTTCGTCCCCATAATATCTGCCCAGGGATAGAGGTAAGGGAAGAAGACTGCAGCAGGCAGCCCATTCCCAGGAACAGAAGCCTTCCACCGCTTCTGCCAAGTCCTCAGCATGACGCTGGGGCCGTACAAACAGGTGCGGTGGGGGGTCGTCTCAAGAGTTTCAGCACGCAGTGGGCTCACTCGCAAGTGGACCCCTGGATCCTACAAGTAGTATCCCAGGGGTACAGATTGGAAATTCGAGACGTCTTCCCCTCGCAGGTTCCTGAAGTTTGCTTTACCAACGTCTACCTCCGACAGGGAGGCAGTATTGGAAACAATTCACAAGCTGTATTCCCAGCAGGTGATAATCAAAGTACCCCTCCTACAACAAGTAAAGGGGTATTATTCCACACTATATTGTGGTACTGAAGCCAGACGGCTCGGTGAGACCTATTCTAAATGGAGTCACTCAGAGCAGTGATCGTGAACCAGGAAGAAGGGGACTATATGGTGTCCCTGGACATCAAGGATGCTTACCTCCATGTCCAAATTTGCCCTTCTCACAAAGGGTACCTCAGGTTCGTGGTACAAAACTGTCACTATCAGTTTCAGACGCTGCCGTTTGGATTGTCTACGGCACCCCGGGTCTTTACCAAGGTAATGGCCGAAATGATGATTCTTCTTCAAAGAAAAGGCGTCTTAATTATCCCTTACTTGGACGATCTCCTGATAAGGGCAAGGTCCAGAGAACAGTTGGAGGTCTGAGTAGCACTATCTCAAGTAGTTCTACGACAGCACGGGTGGATTCTAAATATTCCAAAATCGCAGCTGTCTCCGACGACACGTCTGCTGTCCCTAGGGATGATTCTGGACACAGTCCAGAAAAAGGTGTTTCTCCCGGAGGAGAAAGCCAGGGAGTTATCCGAGCTAGTCAGGATCCTCCAAAAAACCAGGAAAAGTGTCAGTGCATCATTGCACAAGGGTCCTGGGAAAAATGGTGGCTTCTTACGAAGCGATTCCATTCGGCAGATTTCACGCAAGAACTTTTCAGTGGGATCTGCTGGACAAATGGTCCGGATCGCATCTTCAGATGCATCAGCGGATAACCCTGTCTCCAAGGACAAGGGTGTCTCTTCTGTGGTGGCTGCAGAGTGCTCATCTACTAAAGGGCCACAGTTATGCATTCAGGACTGGGTCCTGGTGACCACGGATTCCAGCTTGAAAGGCTGGGGAGCAGTCACACAGGGAAAAAAATTTCCAGGGAGTGTGATCAAGTCTGGGGACTTCTCTCCGCATAAATATACTGGAGCTAAGAGCAATTTACAATGCTCTAAGCTTAGCAAGACCTCTGCTTCAAGGTCAGCCGGTATTGATCCAGTGGGACAACATCACGGCAGTCGCCCACGTAAACAGACAGGGCGGCACAAGAAGCAGGAGGACAATGGCAGAAACTGCAAGGATTCTTCGCTGGGCGGAAAATCATGTGATAGCACTGTCAGCAGTTTTCATTCCGGGAGTGGACAACTGGGAAGCAGACTTCCTCAGCACGACCTCCACCCGGGAGAGTGGGGACTTCATCGAGAAGTTTTTTCCACATGATTGTGCACCGTTGGGAAAGACCAAAGGTGGACATGATGGCGTCCCGCTTGAACAAAAAACTGGACAGGTATTGCGCCAGGTCAAGAGACCCTCAGGCAATAGCTGTGGACGTTCTGGTAACACCAGGGGTGTACCAGTCGGTGTATGTGTTCCCTCCTCTGCTTCTCATACCAAAGGTACTGAGAATTATAAGACGTAGAGGAGTAAGAACTATACTCGTGGCTCCGGATGGGCCAAGAAGGACTTGGTACCCGGAACTTCAAGAGATGCTCACAGAGGACTCAGGGCCTCTGCCGATAAGAAGGGACTTGTTTCAGCAAGTACCATGTCTGTTCCAAGACTTACCGCGGCTGCGTTTGACGGCATGGCGGTTGAACGCCGGATCCTAAGGGAAAAAGGCATTCCGGAAGAGGTCATTCCTACCCTGGTCAAAGCCAGGAAGGAGGTGACCGCACAACATTATCACCACATGTGGCGAAAATATGTTGCGTGGTGCGAGGCCAGGAAGGCCCCACGAAGAAATTTCAACTCGGTCGATTCCTGCATTTCCTGCAAACAGGAGTGTCTATGGGCCTCAAATTGGGGTCCATTAAGGTTCAAATTTCGGCCCTGTCGATTTTCTTCCAGAAAGAATTGGCTTCAGTTCCTGAAGTCCAGAAATTTGACAAGGGAGTACTGCATATACAACCCCCTTTTGTGCCTCCAGTGGCACTGTGGGATCTCAACGTAGTCCTGGGATTCCTCAAATCACGTTGGTTTAAACCGCTCAAATCTGTGGATTTGAAATATCTCACATGGAAAGTGACCATGATGTTGGCCCTGGCCTCGGCCAGGCGAGTGTCAGAATTGGCGGCTTTGTCTCACAAAAGCCCATATCTGATTTCCATTCGGACAGGGCAGAGCTGCGGACTCGTCCCCAGTTTCTCCCTAAGTTGGTGTCAGCGTTTCATCTGAACCAGCTTATTGTGGTACCTGCGGCTACTAGAGACTTGGAGGACTCCAAGTTGCTAGATGTTGTCAGGGCCCTGAAAATATAGATTTCCAGGACGGCTGGAGTCAGGAAAACTGACTTGCTGTTATCCTGTATGCACCCAAAAAACTGGGTGCTCTTGCTTCTAAGCAGAAGATTGCTAGTTGAATGTGTAGTGCAATTCAGCTTGCACATTCTGTGGCAGGATTGCCACAGCCAAAATATATAAATGCCCATTCCACAAGGAAGGGGGCTCATCTTGGGCGACTGCCCGAGGGGTCTCGGCTTTACAACTTTGCCGAGCTGCTACTTGGTCAGGGGCACACCCTGGCTGAGGAGGACCTGGAGTTCTCTCACTCGGTGCTGCAGAGTCATCTGCACTCTCCCGCCCGTTTGGGAGCTTTGGTATAATCCCCATGGTCCTGACGGAGTCCCCAGCATCCACTTAGGACGTCAGAGAAAATAAGATTTTACTTACCGATAAATCTATTTCTCGTAGTCCGTAGTGGATGCTGGGCGCCCATCCCAAGTGCGGATTGTCTGCAATACTTGTACATAGTTATTGTTACAAAAAAATCGGGTTGTTATTGTTGTGAGCCGTCTGTTCAGAGGCTCCTACGTTTGTCATACTGTTAACTGGGTTTAGATCACAAGTTATACGGTGTGATTGGTGTGGCTGGTATGAGTCTTACCCGGGATTCAATATCCTTCCTTATTGTGTACGCTCGTCCGGGCACAGTATCCTAACTGAGGCTTGGAGGAGGGTCATAGGGGGAGGAGCCAGTACACACCACCTGATCCTAAAGCTTTAGTTTTGTGCCCTGTCTCCTGCGGAGCCGCTAATCCCCATGGTCCTGACGGAGTCCCCAGCATCCACTACGGACTACGAGAAATAGATTTATCGGTAAGTAAAATCTTATTTCTCTGACGTCCTAGTGGATGCTGGGAACTCCGTAAGGACCATGGGGAATAGCGGCTCCGCAGGAGACAGGGCACATCTAAAGAAAGCTTTAGGATCACCTGGTGTGCACTGGCTCCTCCCCCTATGACCCTCCTCCAAGCCTCAGTTAGATTTCTGTGCCCGACGAGAAGGGTGCACACTAGGGGCTTTCCTGAGCTCTTTGTGAAAGTTTTAGTTTAGGTTTATTATTTTCAGTGAGACCTGCTGGCAACAGGCTCACTGCATCGAGGGACTAAGGGGAGAAGAAGCGAACTCACCTGCGTGCAGAGTGGATTGGGCTTCTTAGGCTACTGGACATTAGCTCCAGAGGGACGATCACAGGTTCAGCCTGGATGGGTCACCGGAGCCGCGCCGCCGGCCCCCTTACAGAGCCAGAAGAGCGAAGAGGTCCGGAAAAATCGGCGGCAGAAGACTTTCCTGTCTTCAGATAAAGGTAGGCGCACAGCACCGCAGCTGTGCGCCATTGCTCTCAGCACACTTCACACTCCGGTCACTGAGGGTGCAGGGCGCTGGGGGGGCAGCGCCCTGAGACGCAATAAATCGTTAGAAAACCTTTTATGGCTAAAATAAATGCATCACATATAACTCCTGGGCTATATGGATGCATTTAACCCCTGCCAAAACATACAAGAAAACGGATGATAAGGACGCCGAGAAAGGGGCGGAGCCTATCTCCTCAGCACACTGGCGCCATTTTCCCTCACAGCTCAGTTGGAGGGAAGCTCCCTGGCTCTCCCCTGCAGTCACTACACTACAGAAAGGGGTTAAAAAAGAGAGGGGGGCACAAATTAGGCGCAGTATAAACAATACAGCAGCTAAAAAGGGAAAAACACTTATATAAGGTTATCCCTGTATATATATAGCGCTCTGGTGTGTGCTGGCAAACTCTCCCTCTGTCTCCCCAAAGGGCTAGTGGGGTCCTGTCCTCTATCAGAGCATTCCCTGTGTGTGTGCTGTGTGTCGGTACGTTTGTGTCGACATGTATGAGGAGAAAAATGATGAGGAGACGGAGTAGAGTGTCTGTAATAGTGTTGTCACCCCCTGGGGGGTCGACACCTGAGTGGATGTACTGTGGAAATTGCGTGACAGTGTCAGCTTTGTATAAAAGACAGTGGTTGACATGAGACAGCCGGCTACTCAGCTTGTGCATGTCCAGACGTCTCATATAGGGGCTCTAAAGCGCCCGTTACCTCAGATACAGACGCCGACACGGATACTGACTCCTGTGTCGACGGTGAAGAGACAACCGTGATTTCCAAATAGGGCCACACATTGCATGATTGAGGCAATGAAAAAAGTTTACACTTTTCTGATAATATGAATACCACCAAAAAAAAAAGGGGTATTATGTTGGTGAGGAAAAACTTCCTGTAGTTTTCCTGAATCTGAGAAATAAAATGCGTGGGTTTCCCCCCGATAACAATTGATAATTTCTAAAAAGTTATTGGCAGTATACCTTTTCCCGCCAGAGGTTAGGGTGCGTTGGGAAACACCCCCTAGGGGGGATAAGGCGCTCACACGCTTGTAAGAACAAGGGCTCTACCCTCTCTTGAGATGGCCGCCCTTAAGGATCCTGCTGATAGAAAGCAGGAGGGTATCCTAAAATGTATTTACACACATACTGGTGTTATACTGCGACCAGCAATCGCCTCAGCCTGGATGTGCAGTGCTGGGTTGGCGTGGTCGGATTCCCTGACTGGAAATATGATATCCTAGAGGACAGTATATTATTGCCTATAGAGCAATTAAAAGATGCATTTCTATATATGCATGATGCACAGCGGAATATTTGCCGACTGGCATCAAGTATAAGTGCGTTGTCCAATTATACCAGTAAAGTGGTCAGGTGGTGCGGATTCCAAACGGCATTTGGAAGTATTGCCTTAAAAGAGGGGATGTACCCCAGGTCGCCTCTAAAAATAAGACGCCGTATTATCAGGCGCAGGCCTGGTTGGCAAGCGGACAAAAGGGTTCCTCTTTTCTGCTCGTGACAGAGGGAGAGGAAAATGGCTGCAGAGATCAGCCAGTTCCAAGGAACAGAAACTCTTTTCCGCCTCTGCCAAGCCCTCAGTATGACGCTAGGGCTTTACAAGTTCAGGCACGGTGGGGTCCCGTTCTCAATGAATTTCAGTGCGCAGTGGGCTCACTCGCAAGTAGACCCCTGGATCCTTCAGGTAATATTTCAGGGGTACAAATTGGAATTCGAGACGTATCCCCCTCGCCGTTTCCAAAGGTCTGTTTTACCGACGTCTCCCGCTGACAGGGAGGCAGTTTTGGAAACCATTCACAAGCTGTATTCCCAGCAGGTGATAATCAAGGTACCCCTCCTGCAACAGGGAACGGGGTATTATTCCACACTATTGTGGTACCGAAGCCAGACGGCTCGGTGAGACCGATTTTAAAATCTAAAATCTTTGAACACTTGCATACAGAGGTTCAAATTCAAAATTGAGTCACTCAGAGCAGTGATTGCAAACCTGGAAGAAGGGGACTACATGATGTCTCGGGACATCAAGGATGCTTACCTTCATGTCAAAATTTACCCTTCTCACCAAGGGTATTTCAGGTTATGGTACAGAACTGTCACTATCAGTTCGGACGCTGCCGTAGGGATGGTCCACGGCACCCCGGGTCTTTACTGAAGTAATGACCGTAATGATGATATTCCTTCGAAGGAAGGGAATTTTAGTTATCCGTTACTTGGACGATTCCCTGATAAGGGTAAGATCCAGGGAACAGTTGGAGATCGGTGTAGCACTATATCAGGTAGTGTTGCGGCAGCACGATTGGATTCTCAATATTCCAAAATCGCAGCTGGTTCCGACGACTTGTCTTCTGTTCCTAGGGATGATCCTGGACACAGTCCAGAAAGAAGGTGTTTCTCCCGGAGGAGAAAGCCAGGGAGTTATCCGAGCTAGTCAGGAACCTCCTAAAACCGAACCAAGTCTCAGTGCATCAATGCACAAGGGTTCTGGGTAAAAATGGTGGCTTCCTACGAAGCAATCCCATTCGGCAGATTCCACGCAAGACTTTCCAGTGGAACCTACTGGACAAATGGTCCGGGTCGCATCTTCAGATGCTTCAGCGGATAACCCTGTCACCGGGGACAAGGGTATCCCTCCTGTGGTGGTTGCAGAGTGCTCATCTTCTAGAGGGCCGCAGATTCGGCATTCGGGACTGGGTCCTGGTGGCCACGGATGCCAGCCTGCGAGGCTGGGGAGCAGTCACACAGGGAAGGAATTTCCAGGGCTTATGGTCATGCCTGGAGACATCTCTTCATATAAACATTCTGGAACTAAGGGCCATTTACAATGCCCTAAGTCAAGCGAAACCCCTGCTTCAGGGTCAGGCGGTATTGATCCAATCGGACAACATCACGTCAGTCGCCCACGTAAACAGACAGGGCGGCACGGGAAGCAGGGGGGCAATGGCAGAAGCTGCAAGGATTCTTCGCTGGGCGGAAAATCATGTGATAGCACTGTCAGCAGTGTTCATTCCGGGAGTGGACAACTGGGAAGCAGACTTCCTCAGCAGACACGACCTTCACCCGGGAGAGTGGGGACTTCACCCAGAAGTCTTCCACCTGATTGTAAACCGTTGGAAAAAACCAAAGGTGGACATAATGGCGTCCCGTCTAAACAAAAAACTAGACAGATATTGCGCCAGGTCAGGGGACCCTCAGGCAATAGCGGTGGACGCTCTGGTAACACCGTGGGTGTACCAGTCAGTGTATGTGTTCCCTCCTCTGCCTCTCATACCAAAAGTACTGAGAATCATAAGAAGGAGAGGAGTAAGAACTATACTCGTGGTTCCGGATTGGCCAAGAAGGACTTGGTATCCGGAACTTCAAGAGATGCTCACGGACGAACCGTGTCCTCTACCTCTAAGAAAGGAGCTGCTCCAACAGGGGCCTTGTCTGTTCCAAGACTTACCGCGGCTGCGTTTGACGGCTTGGCGGTTGAACGCCGGATCCTGAAGGAAAAAGGCATTCCAGATGAAGTCATCCCTACCCTGGTCAAGGCCAGGAAGGACGTAACCGCAAAACATTATCACCGCATTTGGCGAAAATATGTTGCGTGGTGGGAGGCCAAGAAGGCCCCTACAGAGGAATTTCAACTGGGTCGTTTCCTCCATTTCCTGCAAACAGGACTGTCTATGGGCCTAAAATTAGGGTCCATTAAGGTTCAAATTTCGGCCCTGTCGATTTTCTTCCAAAAGGAACTGGCTTCAGAGCCTGAAGTTCAGACATTTGTAAAAGGGGTACTGCATATACAGCCTCCTTTTGTGCCTCCAGTGGCACCTTGGGATCTCAATGTTGTGTTGAGTTTCCTAAAGTCACATTGGTTTGAACCACTCACCACTGTGGACTTAAAATATCTCACATGGAAGGTGACGATGCTGTTAGCCCTGGCTTCAGCCAGGCGTGTGTCAGAATTGGCGGCATTATCATATAAAAGCCCTTATTTAATATTTCATTCTGACAGGGCAGAATTGAGGACTTGTCCTCAATTTCTACCTAAGGTGGTTTCTGCATTTCACATGAAGCAACCTATTGTGGTACCTGCGGCTACTAAGGACTTGGAGGATTCCAAGTTGCTTGACGTGGTCAGGGCCCTGAAAATATATGTTTCCAGGACGGCTGGAGTCAGAAAATCTGACTCGCTGTTTATCCTGTATGCACCCAACAAACTGGGTGCTCCTGCTTCTAAGCAGACGATTGCTTGTTGGATTTGTAGTACAATTCAGCTTGCACATTCTGTGGCAGGCCTGCCACAGCCAAAAATCTTAAAATGCCCACTCCACAAGGAAGGTGGGCTCATCTTGGGCAGCTGCCCGAGGGGTCTCGGCTTTACAACTTTGCCGAGCAGTTACTTGGTCAGGAGCAAATACGTTTGTAAAATTCTACAAATTTGATACCCTGGCTGAGGAGGACCTGGAGTTCTCTCATTCGGTGCTGCAGAGTCATCCGCACTCTCCCGCCCGTTTGGGAGCTTTGGTATAATCCCCATGGTCCTTACGGAGTTCCCAGCATCCACTAGGACGTCAGAGAAAATAAGAATTTACTTACCGATAATTCTATTTCTCGTAGTCCGTAGTGGATGCTGGGCGCCCATCCCAAGTGCGGATTGTCTGCAATACTGGTACATAATTATTGTTACCAAAAAAAATTTGGGTTATTGTTGTAGTGAGCCATCTTTTATAGAGGCTTCTCTATTATCATGCTGTTAACTGGGTTCAGATCACAAGTTGTACAGTGTGATTGGTGTGGCTGGTATGAGTCTTACCCGGGATTCAAAATCCTTCCTTATTGTGTACGCTCGTCCGGGCACAGTATCCTAACTGAGGCTTGGAGGAGGGTCATAGGGGGAGGAGCCAGTGCACACCAGGTGATCCTAAAGCTTTCTTTAGATGTGCCCTGTCTCCTGCGGAGCCGCTATTCCCCATGGTCCTTACGGAGTTTCCAGCATCCACTACGGACTACGAGAAATAGAATTATCGGTAAGTAAATTCTTATTTTTTATAACCTCAGCCTGCACGAGACCCCTTCCCTCACTCACTCTCGCTCTCCTGGCGGCCACTGCGCAGCCGCAACAAATTGAAAAGCCCTATCTCTATAATGGGGCATATTTCTCTTAATTAAAAAAACCCTATAACTTTCTGAAAAACCACAACCCCAAAAGGCACTACACTGGGGCATACTCTATCTAGTAAAACAAACCCCAAGTCTTAATTCGTCCTCTATCCGGAGTTATGCCTTCCCAAAAAATATCTAATTCACTCTATAGGAAAACGGTGTCAAAAAGCCACAAAGGAAGTCACAGAAAAAAACTGACAGTTGGAACTTTAGGTTACTCCCAATTCCTCATTTTTTATTATTTTGCCCTGAAATTTGGCATGCAGCACCGGGTGACGATTCTACACGCCCATGCCAAATTTCAGCTCAGTACGTCCAATCAGTTTTGAGGTGTAGCCCCTCAAACACCATGCCCCCATCTCAGAAGTTCCCTATGGGAGAATTCCGTTTGTTCGATTCAGCCTTAATATAAGGGCACGACCGTGCCCTTATAATATCTATCTATCTATCTATCTATCTATCTATCGTATGTGTATATATACATCTATACATACATGCGCTAACACCTGGACATACACTGATGTACCCACACCTAATATCCATACATACACGCCCTGACACCTGGACATACACCAACATTCCCACACCTGCATCTATACATACACATGCTGACACCTGGACATACACCAACATACAAGCACCTGCATCTATATATACACGCGCTGACAAATGGACATACACCGACGTACCCACACTTGCATCTATACATACATGCACTGACATCTGGACATACAAGCACCTGCATCTATACATACACGCGCTGACACCTGAACCTACACTGACCTTCCCACACCTGCATCTATACATACACATTCTGACACCTGGACATACACAGACGTACCCACACCTGCATCTATACATACACGCGTTGACACCTGGACGTACACTGACGTACACACACCTACATCTATATATGCATGGATGCAAATGTGGGTACGTCTGTATACGTCCAGGTGTTAGCATGTGTATGTATAGATGTTAGGTGTGGGTACATCAGTGTATGTCCAGGTGTCAGCACATGTATGTATAGATTCACATGTGGGTAAGCCGGTGTACGTCCACGTGTCAGCATGTGTAGGTATAGATGCAGGTGTGGGTACGTTGGTGTACGTTTAGGGGTCAGCGTGTTAATGTATAGATGTTGGTGTGTGTATGTCAGTGTACGTACAGATATAGGTGTGTGTGTGTATGTATGCATATGTATAGAGGAAGGTGTGATACATACATATAACACATACATGATAGATACATACATATATCACACACACGATAGATAGAACACATACATACAAGATAGATACATACATACATACATACATGATAGATACATATATATACACACACATACGATAGATAGATAGATACATACATATATATACACACACATACGATAGATAGATAGATAGATAGATATATCACAAACATATATGATTCATACATATATCACACACACATACATGATACATACATGATACATACATGAGAAAGACCTGGGATGGTGATGAGGCCAGGGCCCCCTGCTGATGTTGCGTTGAGGAAGGCAGTGTTCCAGGGCGGATGCCAGTCGGGGAGAGCGCCGCGCAGCCCGGGAAAAATACTGCTGAGGAGCTACATCTGGAAGAGCCCCTGGGAGGGAGAGTGCCACATGCCCCATCCTGCGCGGCAGACTCTGCAGGCCTGCACATGGGAAGGGAGGTCTCTGGCCACACGTACTCACCCTTCTGCTGAAGCCCCGCTGCTGTCCCCATCAGCGCTCTCCAGCGGGGAGCGGGGCCAGGATGAACCTCAACCTGTGAGAACTATCTTCATGATCAAGAGATCTCATATGCAAGATAAGTATGTGTTGGGATAGGGCTGGGGAGGGTGGCTGCTCGGGCACACCCCCGTCAAGTTAAGGAGATTTAACTGAGGAAGCACAAGGGAACTCTCGTCTGTCTCGTCTGGGGACAACAACTGCAGGGAGACCACATCTTTTCAGATGAACAAACATGGGAGGGCGGAAGGCTGCCTAATACTGAAGCACCCTCAGACATTAAACCATATGCAACAACTATTGCAAGCATTCCTGGGGGAAGGTCTGCAGCAGACGGATTTGCATACGGTGATGTCATCCAAGCAGTGGGCCAAAGTTGGCTGGAACCCTCATCTGTATATGAAAAGAGAAAAGGGGCATGCAGGGCATGGCGGCCTTTTGCGGCGCTTGGATAACCCCAAGTTTGCATTAAACACCCCCACCCTCCTTCGGTGTGGGGCTCATGTTGGCCATGCCCAAGCCCCTGAAGCATTCAAGCTGATTTCTTGCAGCAGCTGGGCACTGTAACAGCTTCAGAGCTGCTCTACAAGACAAGTAAAAGGGTGTGGGCCCTGCAGCACCACCTGTAGTTTGCATACACACATATATAGGACAGCATCTCTTATATGCCCCAGGGTCAATAAAATAGTATCCTTGTCTAGGCTATCCATCCCCTCAGATAAGGTATTTGTCCATGCCGCTACAGCACTACACACCCAGGCCGACGCAATTGCCGGTCTGAGTAAGGTACCTGAATGTGTATAAATGGACTTCAGGGTAATCTCCTGTTTGCGGTCAGCACACTCTTTGAGGGTAGCCGTATCCTGGGACGGGAGGGCTACCTTCTTGGATAAGCGTGTTAATGCTTTGTCCACCCTAGGGGAGGATTCCCATCGTAACCTATCCGTTGATGGGAAAGGATACGCCATAAGAATCCTTTTGGAAATCTGCAGTCTTTTATCTGGAGATTCCCAAGCTTTTTCACATAACTCGTTCAGCTCGTGTGAGGGGGGAAAGGTTACCTCAGGCTTCTTTCCCTTGTACATATGTACCCTCTTGTCAGCGACAGGGGGTTCCTCTGTGATGTGCAAAACATCTTTTTCTTTAACGTCCTAAGTGGATGCTGGGGACTCCGTCAGGACCATGGGGTTTAGCGGCTCCGCAGGAGACAGGGCACAATAATAAAAGCTTTAGGATCAGGTGGTGTGCACTGGCTCCTCCCCCTATGACCCTCCTCCAAGCCTCAGTTAGATTCTTGTGCCCGGCCGAGAAGGGTGCAATCTAGGTGGCTCTCCTGAGCTGCTTAGAATAAAAGTTCAAGTTAGGTTTTTTATTTTCAGTGAGTCCTGCTGGCAACAGGCTCACTGCTACGAGGGACTTAGGGGAGAGAAGTAAACTCACCTGCGTGCAGGATGGATTTGCTTCTTAGGCTACTGGACACCATTAGCTCCAGAGGGAGTCGGAACACAGGTCTCACCCTGGGGTTCGTCCCGGAGCCGTGCCGCCGACCCCCCTTGCAGATGCCGAAGTTGAAGAGGTCCAGAGGTCCAGAAACAGGCGGCAGAAGACTTTCAGTCTTCATAAGGTAGCGCACAGCACTGCAGCTGTGCGCCATTGTTGTCAGCACACTTCATACCAGCGGTCACTGAGGGTGCAGGGCGCTGGGGGGGGGCGCCCTGGGCAGCAATATATTATACCTTTTTTATGGCTAAAATACATCACATATAGCCCTTGAGGCTATATGGATGTATTTAACCCCTGCCAGATCTCACAAACTCCGGGAGAAGAGCCCGCCGTTTTAGGGGGCGGGGCCTATTCTCCTCAGCACACGGCGCCATTTTCCTGCTCAGCTCTGCTGTGAGGAAGGCTCCCAGGCTCTCCCCTGCACTGCACTACAGAAACAGGGTTAAAACAGAGAGGGGGGGGCACTTTTTTGGCGATATGATTACATATGTGAAAATGCTATAAGGGAAAACACTTGTATAAGGGGTTGTCCCTGTATAATTATAGCGTTTTTGGTGTGTGCTGGCAAACTCTCCCTCTGTCTCCCCAAAGGGCTAGTGGGGTCCTGTCCTCTATCAGAGCATTCCCTGTGTGTGTGCTGTGTCGGTACGTGTGTGTCGACATGTAGGAGGACGATGTTGGTGAGGAGGCGGAGCATATTGCCTGTATTGGTGATGTCACTCTCTAGGGAGTCGACACCGGAATGGATGGCTTATTTAGGAATTACGTGATAATGTCAACACGATGCAAGGTCGGTTGACGACATGAGACGGCCGGCAAACAAATTAGTACCTGTCCAGGCGTCTCAGACACCGTCAGGGGCTTGTAAAAACGCCCATTTACCTCAGTTGGTCGACACAGACACGGACACTGACTTCAGTGTCGACGGTGAAGAAACAAACGTATTTTCCTTTAGGGCCACACGTTACATGTTAAGGGCAATGAAGGAGGTGTTACATATTTCTGATACTACAAGTACCACAAATAAGGGTATTATGTAGGGTGGGAATAATCTACTTGTAGTTTTTCCTGAATCAGATAAATTAAAGTGTGTGATGATACGTGGGTTTCCTCCGATAGAAAATTATTGGAGGTATACCCTTTCCCGCCAGAAGTGAGGGCGAGTTGGGAAACACACCTTAGGGTGGATAAGGCGCTCACACGCTTATAAAAACAAGTGGCGTTACCGTCTCCAGATACGGCCGCCCTCAAGGAGCCAGCTGATAGGAAGCTGAAAAATATCCTAAAAAGTATATACACACATACTGGTGTTATACTACGACCAGCAATCGCCTCAGCCTGGATGTGCAGCGCTGGGGGGGCTTGGTCGGATTTCCTGACTGAAAATATTGATACCCTTGACAGGAACAATATTTTATTGACTATAGAGCATTTTAAGGATGCATTTCTATATATGCGAGATGCGCAGAGGGATATTTGCATTCTGGCATCAAGAGTAGATGTGATGTCCATATCTGCCAGACGATGTTTATAGTAGAGATGAGCGCCGGAAATTTTTCGGGTTTTGGTTTTGGGTTCGGTTCCGCGGCCGTGTTTTGGGTTCGACCGCGTTTTGGCAAAACCTCACCGAATTTTTTTTGTCGGATTCGGGTGTGTTTTGGATTCGGGTGTTTTTTTAAAAAAACCCTAAAAAACAGCTTAAATCATAGAATTTGGGGGTAATTTTGATCCCAAAGTATTATTAACCTCAAAAAACATAATTTACACTCATTTTCAGCCTATTCTGAACACATCACACCTCACAATATTATTTTTAGTCCTAAAATTTGCACCGAGGTCGCTGTGTGAGTAAGATAAGCGACCCTAGTGGCCGACACAAACACCGGGCCCATCTAGGAGTGGCACTGCAGTGTCACGCAGGATGGCCCTTCCAAAAAACCCTCCCCAAACAGCACATGACGCAAAGAAAAAAAGAGGCGCAATGAGGTAGCTGACTGTGTGAGTAAGATTAGCGACCCTAGTGGCCGACACAAACACCGGGCACATCTAGGAGTGGCACTGCAGTGTCACGCAGGATGTCCCTTCCAAAAAACCCTCCCCAAACAGCACATGACGCAAAGAAAAAAAGAGGCGCAATGAGGTAGCTGTGTGAGTAAGATTAGCGACCCTAGTGGCCGACACAAACACCGGGCCCATCTAGGAGTGGCACTGCAGTGTCACGCAGGATGTCCCTTCCAAAAAACCCTCCCCAATCAGCACATGATGCAAAGAAAAAGAAAAGAAAAAAGAGGTGCAAGATGGAATTATCCTTGGGCCCTCCCACCCACCCTTATGTTGTATAAACAAAACAGGACATGCACACTTTAACCAACCCATCATTTCAGTGACAGGGTCTGCCACACGACTGTGACTGATATGACGGGTTGGTTTGGACCCCCCCCAAAAAAGAAGCAATTAATCTCTCCTTGCACAAACTGGCTCTACAGAGGCAAGATGTCCACCTCATCTTCACCCTCCGATATATCACCGTGTACATCCCCCTCCTCACAGATTATCAATTCGTCCCCACTGGAATCCACCATCTCAGCTCCCTGTGTACTTTGTGGAGGCAATTGCTGCTGGTCAATGTCTCCGCGGAGGAATTGATTATAATTCATTTTAATGAACATCATCTTCTCCACATTTTCTGGATGTAACCTCGTACGCCGATTGCTGACAAGGTGAGCGGCGGCACTAAACACTCTTTCGGAGTACACACTTGTGGGAGGGCAACTTAGGTAGAATAAAGCCAGTTTGTGCAAGGGCCTCCAAATTGCCTCTTTTTCCTGCCAGTATAAGTACGGACTGTGTGACGTGCCTACTTGGATGCGGTCACTCATATAATCCTCCACCATTCTATCAATGTTGAGAGAATCATATGCAGTGACAGTAGACGACATGTCCGTAATCGTTGTCAGGTCCTTCAGTCCGGACCAGATGTCAGCATCAGCAGTCGCTCCAGACTGCCCTGCATCACCGCCAGCGGGTGGGCTCGGAATTCTGAGCCTTTTCCTCGCACCCCCAGTTGCGGGAGAATGTGAAGGAGGAGATGTTGACAGGTCGCGTTCCGCTTGACTTGACAATTTTGTCACCAGCAGGTCTTTCAACCCCAGCAGACCTGTGTCTGCCGGAAAGAGAGATCCAAGGTAGGCTTTAAATCTAGGATCGAGCACGGTGGCCAAAATGTAGTGCTCTGATTTCAACAGATTGACCACCCGTGAATCCTTGTTAAGCGAATTAAGGGCTGCATCCACAAGTCCCACATGCCTAGCGGAATCGCTCCGTGTTAGCTCCTTCTTCAATGCCTCCAGCTTCTTCTGCAAAAGCCTGATGAGGGGAATGACCTGACTCAGGCTGGCAGTGTCTGAACTGACTTCACGTGTGGCAAGTTCAAAGGGCATCAGAACCTTGCACAACGTTGAAATCATTCTCCACTGCACTTGAGACAGGTGCATTCCATCTCCTATATCGTGCTCAATTGTATAGGCTTGAATGGCCTTTTGCTGCTCCTCCAACCTCTGAAGCATATAGAGGGTTGAATTCCACCTCGTTACCACTTCTTGCTTCAGATGATGGCAGGGCAGGTTCAGTAGTTTTTGGTGGTGCTCCAGTCTTCTGTACGTGGTGCCTGTACGCCGAAAGTGTCCCGCAATTTTTCTGGCCACCGACAGCATCTCTTGCACGCCCCTGTCGTTTTTAAAAAAATTCTGCACCACCAAATTCAAGGTATGTGCAAAACATGGGACGTGCTGGAATTTGCCCATATTTAATGCACACACAATATTGCTGGCGTTGTCCGATGCCACAAATCCACAGGAGAGTCCAATTGGGGTAAGCCATTCCGCGATGATCTTCCTCAGTTGCCGTAAGAGGTTTTCAGCTGTGTGCGTATTCTGGAAAGCGGTGATACAAAGCGTAGCCTGCCTAGGAAAGAGTTGGCGTTTGCGAGATGCTGCTACTGGTGCCGCCGCTGCTGTTCTTGCGGCGGGAGTCCATACATCTACCCAGTGGGCTGTCACAGTCATATAGTCCTGACCCTGCCCTGCTCCACTTGTCCACATGTCCGTGGTTAAGTGGACATTGGGTACAACTGCATTTTTTAGGACACTGGTGAGTCTTTTTCTGACGTCCGTGTACATTCTCGGTATCGCCTGCCTAGAGAAGTGGAACCTAGATGGTATTTGGTAACGGGGGCACACTGCCTCAATAAATTGTCTAGTTCCCTGTGAACTAACGGCGGATACCGGACGCACGTCTAACACCAACATAGTTGTCAAGGACTCAGTTATCCGCTTTGCAGTAGGATGACTGCTGTGATATTTCATCTTCCTCGCAAAGGACTGTTGAACAGTCAATTGCTTACTGGAAGTAGTACAAGTGGGCTTACGACTTCCCCTCTGGGATGACCATCGACTCCCAGCGGCAACAACAGCAGCGCCAGCAGCAGTAGGCGTTACACGCAAGGATGCATCGGAGGAATCCCAGGCAGGAGAGGACTCGTCAGACTTGCCAGTGACATGGCCTGCAGGACTATTGGCATTCCTGGGGAAGGAGGAAATTGACACTGAGGGAGTTGGTGGGGTGGTTTGCGTGAGCTTGGTTACAAGAGGAAGGGATTTACTGGTCAGTGGACTGCTTCCGCTGTCACCCAAAGTTTTTGAACTTGTCACTGACTTATTATGAATGCGCTGCAGGTGACGTATAAGGGAGGATGTTCCGAGGTGGTTAACGTCCTTACCCCTACTTATTACAGCTTGACAAAGGGAACACACGGCTTGACACCTGTTGTCCGCATTTCTGGTGAAATACCTCCACACCGAAGAGCTGATTTTTTTGGTATTTTCACCTGGCATGTCAACGGCCATATTCCTCCCACGGACAACAGGTGTCTCCCCGGGTGCCTGACTTAAACAAACCACCTCACCATCAGAATCCTCCTGGTCAATTTCCTCCCCAGCGCCAGCAACACCCATATCCTCCTCATCCTGGTGTACTTCAACACTGACATCTTCAATCTGACTATCAGGAACTGGACTGCGGGTGCTCCTTCCAGCACTTGCAGGGGGCATGCAAATAGTGGAAGGCGCATGCTCTTCACGTCCAGTGTTGGGAAGGTCAGGCATCGCAAACGACACAATTGGACTCTCCTTGTGGATTTGGGATTTCAAAGAACGCACAGTTCTTTGCGGTGCTTTTGCCAGCTTGAGTCTTTTCAGTTTTCTAGCGAGAGGCTGAGTGCTTCCATCCTCATGTGAAGCTGAACCACTAGCCATGAACATAGGCCAGGGCCTCAGCCGTTCCTTGCCACTCCGTGTGGTAAATGGCATATTGGCAAGTTTACGCTTCTCCTCCGACAATTTTATTTTAGATTTTGGAGTCCTTTTTTTTCTGATATTTGGTGTTTTGGATTTGACATGCTCTGTACTATGACATTGGGCATCGGCCTTGGCAGACGACGTTGCTGGCATTTCATCGTCTCGGCCATGACTAGTGGCAGCAGCTTCAGCACGAGGTGGAAGTGGATCTTGATCTTTCCCTAATTTTGGAACCTCAACTTTTTTGTTCTCCATATTTTATAGGCAGAACTAAAAGGCACCTCAGGTAAACAATGGAGATGGATGGATTGGATACTAGTATACAATTATGGACGGACTGCCACGGTTAGGTGGTATAAAAAAACCACGGTTAGGTGGTATATATTATAATAATAATACAATTATGGATGGACGGACTGCCTGCCGACTGCCGACACAGAGGTAGCCACAGCCGTGAACTACCGCACTGTACACTGGTTGATAAAGAGATAGTAGTATACTCGTAACAACTAGTATGACACTATGACGACGGTATAAAGAATGAAAAAAAAACCACGGTTAGGTGGTATATATTATAATAATAATACAATTATGGATGGACGGACTGCCTGCCGACTGCCGACACAGAGGTAGCCACAGCCGTGAACTACCGCACTGTACACTGGTTGATAAAGAGATAGTAGTATACTCGTAACAACTAGTATGACACTATGACGACGGTATAAAGAATGAAAAAAAAACCACGGTTAGGTGGTATATATTATAATAATAATACAATTATGGACGGACTGCCTGCCGACTGCCGACACAGAGGTAGCCACAGCCGTGAACTACCGCACTGTACACTGGTTGATAAAGAGATAGTAGTATACTCGTAACAACTAGTATGACACTATGACGACGGTATAAAGAATGAAAAAAAAACCACGGTTAGGTGGTATATATTATAATAATAATACAATTATGGATGGACGGACTGCCTGCCGACTGCCGACACAGAGGTAGCCACAGCCGTGAACTACCGCACTGTACACTGGTTGATAAAGAGATAGTAGTATACTCGTAACAACTAGTATGACACTATGACGACGGTATAAAGAATGCAAAAAAAACCACAGTTAGGTGGTATATATTATAATAATAATACAATTATGGATGGACGGACTGCCTGCCGACTGCCGACACAGAGGTAGCCACAGCCGTGAACTACCGCACTGTACACTGGTTGATAAAGAGATAGTAGTATACTCGTAACAACTAGTATGACACTATGACGGTATAAAGAATGAAAAAAAAACCACGGTTAGGTGGTATATATTATAATAATAATACAATTATGGATGGACGGACTGCCTGCCGACTGCCGACACAGAGGTAGCCACAGCCGTGAACTACCGCACTGTACACTGGTTGATAAAGAGATAGTAGTATACTCGTAACAATTAGGATGACACTATGACGGTATAAAGAATGAAAAAAAAACCACGGTTAGGTGGTAGGTATATAATAATAAATAATACAATTCTGGTCGGACGGACTGCCTGCCGTGTGCCGACACAGAGGTAGCCACAGCCGTGAACTACCGCACTGTACACTGGTTGATAAAGAGATAGTAGTATACTCGTAACAATTAGGATGACACTATGACGGTATAAAGAATGAAAAAAAAACCACGGTTAGGTGGTAGGTATATAATAATAAATAATACAATTCTGGTCGGACGGACTGCCTGCCGTGTGCCGACACAGAGGTAGCCACAGCCGTGAACTACCGCACTGTACACTGGTTGATAAAGAGATAGTAGTATACTCGTAACAATTAGGATGACACTATGACGGTATAAAGAATGAAAAAAAAACCACGGTTAGGTGGTAGGTATATAATAATAAATAATACAATTCTGGTCGGACGGACTGCCTGCCGTGTGCCGACACAGAGGTAGCCACAGCCGTGAACTACCGCACTGTACACTGGTTGATAAAGAGATAGTAGTATACTCGTAACAATTAGGATGACACTATGACGGTATAAAGAATGAAAAAAAAACCACGGTTAGGTGGTAGGTATATAATAATAAATAATACAATTCTGGTCGGACGGACTGCCTGCCGTGTGCCGACACAGAGGTAGCCACAGCCGTGAACTACCGCACTGTACTGTGTCTGCTGCTAATATAGACTGGTTGATATTTAAAGAGATATTAGTAGTATACAACAATACTATACTGGTGGTCAGGCACTGGTCACCACTCCTGCAGCAAAAGTGTGCACTGTTAATTAATATAATTGTACTCCTGGCTCCTGCTAACAACCTGCAGTGCTCCCCAGTCTCCCCCACAATTAATTATAAGCTTTTAATTTATACATTGATGACTGTGCAGCACACTGGGCTGAGCTGAGTGCACACAGACTGAGTCACACTGTGTGACTGACTGTGCTGTGTATCGTTTTTTTTTTCAGGCAGAGAACGGATATAGCAGAGAGAAGTGAACGGATATATTATATTAAATAAAAGTTAACTAGCAACTGCACTGGTCACTGACTGTGGTAAACTAACTCTGTCTGCGACTCTGCACAATCTCTCTCTATCTAATCTATCTATCTCTATTCTAATGGAGAGGACGCCAGACACGTCCTCTCCCTATCAATCTCAATGCACGAGTGAAAATGGCGGCGACGCGCGGCTCCTTATATAGAATCCGAGTCTCGCGATAGAATCCGAGCCTCGCGAGAATCCGACAGCGTCATGATGACGTTCGGGCGCGCTCGGGTTAACCGAGCAAGGCGGGAAGATCCGAGTCGCTCGGACCCGTGGAAAAAAAAGTGAAGTTCGTGCGGGTTCGGATTCAAAGAAACCGAACCCGCTCATCTCTAGTTTATAGACACGACAGTGGTCAGGTGATGCAGATTCCAGACGGCACATGGAAGTATTGCCGTATAAAGGGGCGGTCCATCGGACCTGGTGGCCATGGCAACAGCTGGAAAATCCACTTTTGTTACCCCAAGTCACATCTCAGCAGAAAAGGACACAGTCTTTTCAGTCTCAGTCCTTTCGTACCCATAAAGGCAGGCGGGCAAAAGGCCAGTCATATCTGCCCAGGGTTAGAGGAAAGGGAAGAAGACTGCAGCAGGCAGCCCATTCCCAGGAACAGAAGTCCTCCACAGCTTCTGCCAAGTCCGCAGCATGACGCTGGGGCCATACAAGCGGACTCAGGTGCGGTGGGGGGTCATCTCAAGAGTTTCAGCACGCAGTGGGCTCACTCGCAAGTGGACTCCTGGATCCTACACGTAGTATCCCAGGTGTACATTGGAAATTCGAGACGTCTTCCCCTCACAAGTTCCTGAAGTCTGCTTTACCAACGTCTCCCTCCGACAGGGAGGCAGTATTGGGAAAAAATTCACAGGCTGTATTCCCAGCAGGTGATAATCAAAGTACCCCTCCTACAACAAGGGAAGGGGTATTATTCCACACTATATTGTGGTACTGAAGCCAAACGGCTCGGTGAGATCTAAAAGATTTGAACAATTACATACAAGGGTTCAAATCAAGATGGAGTCACTCAGAGCAGTGATAGCGAACCAGGACGATATGGTGTCACTGGATATCAGGGACGCTTACCTACATGTCCAAATTTTGCCCTTCTCACCAAGGGTATCTCAGGTTCGTGGTACAGAACTGTCACTATCAGTTCAGACGCTGCCGTTTGGATTGTCCATGGCTCCCCGGGTCTTTACCATGGTAATGGCCGAAATGATGATTCTTCCTAAAAGAAATATGGACGCTTTCCTGATAAGGGCAAGGTCCAGAGAACAGTTGGCGGTCGGAGTAGCACTATCTCAAGTAGTTCTACGACAGCGCGAGTGGTTTCTAAATATTCCAAAATCGCAGCTTTTCCGACGACACGTCTAATGTTCCTAGGAATGATTCTGGACACAGTCCAGAAAAGGATGTTTTCTCCCGGAGAAGAAGGCCAGGGAGTTATCCGAGCTAGTCAGGAACCTCCTAAAACCAGGAAAAGTATCAGTGCATCATTGCACAAGGGTCCTGTGAAAAATGGTGGTTTCTTACAAAGCGATCCCATTCGGTAGATTTCACGCAAGAACCTTTGAGTGGAATCTGCTGGGAAAATGGTCCGGATCGCATCTTCAGATGCATCAGCGGATAACCCTGTCTCCAAGGACAAGGGTGTTTTCTTCTGCGGTGGCTGCAGAGTGCTCTTCTATGAAAGGGCCGCAGATTCGACATTCAGGACTGGGTCCTGGTGACCACGGATGCCAGCCTGAGTGGCTGGGGAGCAGTCACACAAGGAAAAAATTTCCAGGGAGTGTGATCAAGTCTGGAGACTTCTCTCCACATAAATATACTGGAGCTAAGGGCAATTTACAAGGCTCTAAGCTTAGCAAGACCTCTGCTTCAAGGTCAGCCGGTATTGATCCAGTGGGACAACATCACGGCAGTCGCCCACGTAAACAGACAGGGCGGCACATGAAGCAGGAGGGAAATGGCAGAAACTGCAAGGATTCTTCGCTGGGCGAAAAATCATGTGATAACACTCTCAGCAGTGTTAATTCCGGGAGTGGAAAACTGGGAAGCAGACTTCCTCAGCAGGCATAACCTCCACCCGGGAGAGCGGGGACTTCAGCGGGAAGTCTTCCACATGAATGTAAACCGTTGGGAAAAACCAAAGGTGGACATGATGGCGTCCCGCCTGAACAAAAAACTAGACAGATATTGCGCCAGGTCAAGGGACCCTCAGGCAATAGCGGTGGACGCTCTGGTAACACTGTGGGTGTACCAGTCAGGGTATGTGTTCCCTCCTATGCATCTCATACCAAAAGTACTGAGAATCATAAGAAGGAGATGAGTAAGAACGATACTCGTGGTTCCGGATGGGTCAAGAAGGACTTGGTACCCGGAACTTCAAGAGATGCTCACGGAAGAACCGTGGCCTCTACCTTTAAGAGAGGACCTGCTCCAGCAGGGGCCTTGTCTGTTCCAAGACTTACCGCGGCTGCGTTTGACGGCATGGCAGTTGAACGCCGGATCCTGAAAGGGCATTCCAGATGAAGTCATCCCTACCCTGGTCGAAGCCAGGAAGGATGTAATCGCAAAACATTTTCACCGCATTGGGCGAAAATATGTTGCGTGGTGTGAGGCCAAGAAGGTCCCTACAGAGGAATTCCAACTGGGTCGTTTCCTACATTTCCTGAAAACAGGACTGTCTATGGGCCTAAAATTAGGGTCCATTAAGGTTCAAATTTCGACCCTGTCGAATTTCTTCCAGAAAGAACTGGCTTCAGTGCCTGAAGTTCAGACGTTTGTAAAAGGGATACTGCATATACAGCCTCCTTTTGTGCCCCCAGTGGCACCTTGGGATCTCAATGTTGTTTTGAGTTTCCTAAAGTCACATTGGTTGGATCCACTCACCACTGTGGAATTAAAATATTTCACATGGAAGGTGAAGATTCTATTAGCCCTGGCTTCAGCCAGGCGTGTGTCAGAATGGGCGGCTTTATCATATAAAAGCCCTTACTTAATTTTTTTATTCTGACAGGGCAGAATTGAGGACTCGTCCTCAATTTCTCCTTAAGGTGTTTTCTGTTTTTCACATGAACCAACCTATTGTGGTACCTGCGGCTACTAGGGACTTGGAGGACTCCAAGTTACTTGACGTTGTCAGGGCCCTGAAAATATATGTTTCCAGGACGACTGGAGTCAGAAAATCTGACTCGCTGTTTAGCCTGTATGCACCCAACAAGATGGGTGTTCCTGCTTCTAAGCAGACGATTACTCGCTGGATTTGTAGTACAATTCAGCTTGCACATTCTGTGGCAGGCTTGCCACAGCCAAAATCAGTAAAAGCCCATTCCACAAGGAAGTGGGCTCATCTTGGGCGGCTGCCCGAGGGGTCTCGGCTTTACAACTTTGCCGAGCTGCTACTTGGTCAGGGGCACACCCTGACTGAGGAGGACCTTGGAGTTCTCTCATTCGGTGCTGCAGAGTCATCCGCACTCTCCCGCCCGTTTGGGAGCTTTGGTATAATCCCCATGGTCCTGACGGAGTCCCCAGCATCCACTTAGGACGTTAGAGAAAATAAGAATTTACTTACCGATAATTCTATTTCTCGTAGTCCGTAGTGGATGCTGGGCGCCCATCCCAAGTGCGGATTGTCTGCAATACTTGTACATAGTTATTGTTACAAAAATCGGGTTATTCTTGTTGTGAGCCATCTTTTCAGAGGCTCCTTCGTTGTTATCATACTGTTAACTGGGTTCAGATCACAGGTTGTACGGTGTGATTGGTGTGGCTGGTATGAGTCTTACCCGGGATTCAATATCCTTCCTTATTATGCACGCTCGTCCGGGCACAGTATCCTAACTGAGGCTTGGAGGAGGGTCATAGGGGGAGGAGCCAGTGCACACCACCTGATCCTAAAGCTTTTATTATTGTGCCCTGTCTCCTGCGGAGCCGCTAAACCCCATGGTCCTGACGGAGTCCCCAGCATCCACTACGGACTACGAGAAATAGAATTATCGGTAAGTAAATTCTTATTTATTGCCATAATCATAAATCGAATGGATTTTGCCAATTTTGGCTGTAACTTTGCATCATCGTAATCGACACTGGAGTCAGAATCCGTGTCGGTATCTGTGTCAACAATCTGGGATAGTGGGCGCTTATGAGACCCTGACAGTCCCTGCAACATAGGACCAGGCATGGGTTGAAACCCTGACTGTCCCAAAGCTTCTGCCTTGTCTAATCTTTTGTGCAATGAGTTTACACTAGCATTTAAAACATTCCACATATCCATCCAATCAGCTGTCGGCGGAGACACCACATTCATTTGCTCCCGCTCCTCTCTAATATAGCCTTCTTCCTGTTAGGCGCCGGGGTCCGCTCGTCGGTGCGGCCCGGCGCCTAGCAACCAGGGACGCCGTGCGCGTTCAGCCGCCGGCTCCCTGGCAACGCTAGACGCCGGGCGCACAGAGCCGCTCTGACCTTAGCAACGGGGACGCCGCGTTCAGCCGCGTTCCCCGTTGCTGGGTCTGTCCTAAATTACCTGATTTTGTGCTGGCCGTGCAGCATGCAAGCTGCACGGCATTTCCATTGATTACCCTGTCTGGATCTTGATTGGAGGGTTCCTGAATAAAGGCACCCTCAGGACTTCTTACAGACGCCGGTGATAGCTTCCTGTTTGCCTGTGTCTGCTACAGAGAGTTTCCAGTCCTGCTCAATCCGGTTGTTCCTGTCCTCAGAGATCCTGTACTCGGAAGTTTGCCATCTATTCCTGGAGTCTGACCGAGCACCTTTAACATCCTGTGGTGTTCGTGAGTCGCGGCTCAGCCGTGTGTTGCGGCTTGTCCGCTTACTGTTTATTATTTAGTTAATTTGTGTTCTGGAGCTTTTGCGGAGGATTCCGCTCCCACAGATCCACTCTGGTATCCAGCGGTGCTGGATAGGAGTAACGGATCAGTGGTTCTTTGGTTGTCCTTTTCCCTGGCGGCTAGTCCGCACATACCTTTGGTTAAAGTTAGTTAGCTTGTAACCCCTGGCCTGGTTGCTTAGTCAGAGGGCCCCTTGTTATCACCCTGTCTCGGATTTCCCTTTGTCTCCCATTAAGACCTGCGGGGGCATCGGGGTTGGGCAGACATAATCCGCCCTTCGAACGCGGCTGCCATGGGCTCAAGCAACCATAGTCTCGCAAGGGATTTCTGATAACACGGGCGAGACAACGGAGTTAGGGCGCCAGGGGTTACTAGGCTCTCCTGCTCCCACAACCAGCATATCTTCCCAGTACTCAGACCTCTGCCATAAGATCTCTTCTGGTCTGGAGTACGGGAATCATAACATTATCACCGGCCAGACAAAAGAAAAAATTTAAATTAACAGGAGTTAATTTTTTCACTTATTCAGTTGGGAGATTTTGTCGGCCTCATGAATCCCGCCGGTATTGGGCCAAATCCTGGCCAGCTTCTAGTTAGTCAGATTCAAGAACTTACTCAGATGGTTCAGGATCTGTCCCTCCGGGTGAGGTCACAGGAAGATCTGTTACGGACTTCCCCGAGGGTCATCCCTGAACCAAAAATGCATCTGCCTGACCGTTTTTCTGGGGATAGAAAACAGTTTTTTAATTTTAAAGAGTCTTGTAAACTTTATTTTCGTTTAAGACCAGTCTCCTCAGGTACGGAGGCTCAGCGGGTTGGAATTATTATTTCTCTGCTTCAGGGGGATCCTCAGACCTGGGCTTTTGGTTTAAAGACAGACGATCCGGCCTTATCGTCTGTAGACGCCTTTTTAAAATCTTTAGGGCTATTGTATGACGACCCTGATAGAGAGGCGTCCGCTGAGAGTCAGTTGCGTGCTCTTAGACAGGGTAGGAATCCCGCAGAGAATTATTGTACGGAGTTTCGCCGTTGGTCGAACGACTGTGGATGGAATGACCCAGCCCTGCGCAGTCAGTTTCGCCTCGGCTTATCTGAATCTATAAAAGACAGTCTCCTTCAGTATCCCGCTCCTGAGACTCTCGATAAACTCATGGAGCTCTCTATTAAGATAGATCGTCGGCTCAGAGAGCGGAGGGCTGAAAAAGGGGCATCTGTCGGGTCTTCTCCTTGTGTGCTTTCCATTCCTGTAGACATGGAGGAGCCTATGCAGATAGGTCTCTCCAAATTGTCTCCTGAAGAAAGAACCAGGAGGCAAAATTCTGGTCTTTGTTTATACTGTGGAGGTAAGGGACATTTTGCCCGTAGTTGTCCGAACAAATCGGGAAACTTCCTGACCAAGTGAGTTGTGAGGGGGTTCACTTTGGTCTGCAGCTCATCTCCTCAAATAATTCACTGTTAGTTCCTGCTAAAGTTTCCTTTGGCAGCCTCTGTTCCTCGGTCTCTGCTTTTGTGGACAGTGGAGCTGCAGGGAACTTTATGGATTTAACATGGGCCAAGACCTTAGGTATTCCACAGTTAACCTTGGGTAGGTGTGTCACCATGCATGGTTTAGATGGGAGTCCCTTGTCCAATGGGGTTATTTCTCTAGGTACACCTCCTGTTTTACTCTCGGTGGGTGCCCTGCATTCTGAAAAGATTGAGTTTTTCCTTACTCATTGTCCAGCAGTTCCTGTGGTTCTGGGTCACCCTTGGCTGGCCTTTCATAATCCCATCATTGATTGGCAGTCGGGGGAGATCTTACAATGGGGTACCATCTGTAGTAAAGAATGTATTACGCTTCCTATCCGAGTAGCTGCCGCCGTTCCTGCACCCATTCCTGAGGAATATCAGGATTTTGTTGACGTGTTTTCCAAGGGCAATGCGGATATTCTGCCTCCCCATAGGCCTTACGATTGTGCCATTGAGCTAATTCCTGGTGCCACGTTGCCTAAAGGAAGGTTATATGCATTGTCTGGTCCTGAAACTGTGGCCATGAATGAGTATGTGAAAGAAAGCCTTGGGAAAGGTTTTATCAGGCCATCTAAATCCCCATTAAGTGCAGGTTTCTTCTTCGTAGAGAAGAAGGATGGTTCACTCAGACCCTGCATTGACTTTAGAGCTTTGAATAAAATCTCAGTAAAGAATACTTACCCTCTGCCGCTGATCTCTGTCCTCTTTGATCAGCTACGTTCGGCTGTGATTTTTTCCAAAATTGACCTTAGAGGAGCATATAACCTCATCAGAATCAAGTCAGGGGATGAGTGGAAAATGGCATTCAGTACTCAATCAGGCCACTATGAGTATCTGGTTATGCCATTCGGCCTGTCAAACGCTCCGGCAGTTTTCCAGGATCTCATTAATGATGTGCTCCGTGAATTTCTTGGAAGATTCGTTGTAGTCTACTTAGACGATATTTTGATATATTCTGACTCTGAAGAACAACATGTTACCCAGGTGCGTCAGGTGCTAAAGAAATTACGTGAAAATCACCTATATGCCAAACTGGAGAAGTGTGAATTTCATGTCACGGAGGTATCCTTTTTAGGGTACATTATTTCCCCTCGGGGATTCCGTATGGAACCGAAGAAGCTCCAAGCCATCCTTAGTTGGGCGCAACCCACCAATTTAAAAGCAATTCAGCGCTTTTTAGGGTTTGCGAACTACTATAGAAGATTTATTCACTCTTTCTCTGACCTAGTTGCTCCCATTGTGGCACTTACTAAGAAGGGAGCAGATCCTACCAATTGGTCATGTGAAGCTGAGTTATCTTTTCAGGCCTTGAAACAAGCCTTTGTCTCAGCCCCTGTCCTTAGACATCCCAACCCAGAATTGCCTTTCATTGTTGAGGTTGATGCCTCGGAGGTTGGAGTAGGGGCTATCCTTTCTCAGAAGGATCCAGATTCCCTTGAATTACATCCTTGTGCCTTTATGTCCAGGAAATTCTCATCTGCAGAATCCAACTACGATGTTGGTAACCGGGAATTGCTGGCTATTAAATGGGCTTTCGAGGAGTGGAGGCATTGGCTTGAAGGAGCGACCCATACCATTTCAGTTTTGACTGATCACAAAAATCTTCAATACATTGAATCTGCCAAACGACTGAATGCCCGGCAGGCTCGTTGGGCTTTATTTTTTACTCGTTTCAAATTCATTATCACCTTCAGGCCAGGTTCCAAGAATACTAAGGCAGATGCCCTGTCACGCAGTTTTCTTCCAGTTCAAGACAACAGTCCTGTTACTCCCATACTTCCGTCTTCAGTCATTCGGGCAGGCCTCACACAGGATGTATTTACCCAGTTAAAGCTGCTTCAACATCAAGCTCCTGGAAATACTCCTGCTGGTCGTCTTTTTGTCCCTGAGTTTTTGAGAGCTACTGTTTTGGCGGAGTTTCATGATAGCAAGGTTGCCGGGCATCCGGGAATCGCTAAGACTTTGGAATTAGTCTCCCGCTCAGTATGGTGGCCTGGTCTTTCCAAAGACATTAAAGAGTTTGTTTTTTCTTGTCAGGTCTGTGCACAGCATAAAGTTCCCCGTTCTTTGCCTATAGGTCAACTTATGCCCTTGAATGTTCCCCTTAGGCCATGGTCGCATATCTCCATGGATTTTGTGGTGGACCTCCCTCTGTCAGCCGGATGCCGAGTCATATGGGTGGTAGTGGACCGTTTTAGCAAAATGGCCCATTTCATTGCTCTTCCCCGATTGCCATCTGCCCAGGGATTGGCAGTCTTGTTCCTCCGCCATGTTTTCAGACTCCATGGCTTACCCACTGATATTGTCTCTGACAGAGGTCCACAATTCATTGCACAATTTTGGAAGTCCTTTTGTGCTTCGTTGAAGATGAAATTATCATTAACCTCCGGCTATCATCCCCAATCCAATGGACAGACTGAGCGAGTTAACCAATCTCTTAAACAATATTTGCGTTTGTACTCGGCCAAACTCCAAAATGACTGGTCTGAGTTTCTTCCATTGGCGGAGTTTGCTTATAATAATGCCTGTCATTCCTCCACCAATGTGTCTCCATTTTTTGCAGTTTTTGGTTTTCACCCCAGAGCTAATTCATTTTTTCAACATTCCTCTGTCTCCTCTCTGGCCCTGACCTCTCATCTTAAACTTATTTGGAAAAAAGTGCACCTGGCTCTCAGAAAAGCAGCATTCCAGGAAAAAAGATTTTCTGACAGACTCCGGCGGCCGTGCACTTTTAAAGTAGGAGACAGGGTGTGGTTGTCGACTCGCAACATTAAACTCCGACAAACCTCAGCCAGATTGGGTCCTAGATTTATTGGACCATTTCTCATTATCAAAAAAGTCAATCCAGTTGCTTTCCGGTTACGCTTACCAAAAACTTTACGGATCGGAAATACCTTCCATTGCTCATTACTTAAACCTTATGTTTCGTCCAGTAGATTTCCTTGTAGAATATCTCAGGGGAGATCTCCAGTAATGTACAGGGTCAGCAGGAGTTCTTGGTGGAGAAGGTTCTCGATTCCAAGTTGTCCCGGGGTCGGCTTTATTTTTTGGTACATTGGAGAGGTTATGGGCCAGAGGAAAGGTCTTGGGTCCTGGATGAGGACCTTCATGCCCCAAGGCTCAAAAGGGCATTTTTTCGAGAATTTCCTCAGAAACCTGGCTTTAGGGGTTCCTTGACCCCTCCTCAAGGGGGGGGTACTGTTAGGCGCCGGGGTCCGCTCGTCGGTGCGGCCCGGCGCCTAGCAACCAGGGACGCCGTGCGCGTTCAGCCGCCGGCTCCCTGGCAACGCTAGACGCCGGGCGCACAGAGCCGCTCTGACCTTAGCAACGGGGACGCCACGTTCAGCCGCGTTCCCCGTTGCTGGGTCTGTCCTAAATTACCTGATTTTGTGCTGGCCGTGCAGCATGCAAGCTGCACGGCATTTCCATTGATTACCCTGTCTGGATCTTGATTGGAGGGTTCCTGAATAAAGGCACCCTCAGGACTTCTTACAGACGCCGGTGATAGCTTCCTGTTTGCCTGTGTCTGCTACAGAGAGTTTCCAGTCCTGCTCAATCCGGTTGTTCCTGTCCTCAGAGATCCTGTACGCGGAAGTTTGCCATCTATTCCTGGAGTCTGACCGAGCACCTTTAACATCCTGTGGTGTTCGTGAGTCGCGGCTCAGCCGTGTGTTGCGGCTTGTCCGCTTACTGTTTATTATTTAGTTAATTTGTGTTCTGGAGCTTTTGCGGAGGATTCCGCTCCCACAGATCCACTCTGGTATCCAGCGGTGCTGGATAGGAGTAACGGATCAGTGGTTCTTTGGTTGTCCTTTTCCCTGGCGGCTAGTCCGCACATACCTTTTGGTTAAAGTTAGTTAGCTTGTAACCCCTGGCCTGGTTGCTTAGTCAGAGGGCCCCTTGTTATCACCCTGTCTCGGATTTCCCTTTGTCTCCCATTAAGACCTGCGGGGGCATCGGGGTTGGGCAGACATAATCCGCCCTTCGAACGCGGCTGCCATGGGCTCAAGCAACCATAGTCTCGCAAGGGATTTCTGATAACACGGGCGAGACAACGGAGTTAGGGCGCCAGGGGTTACTAGGCTCTCCTGCTCCCACAACCAGCATATCTTCCCAGTACTCAGACCTCTGCCATAAGATCTCTTCTGGTCTGGAGTACGGGAATCATAACACTTCCTCAGACATGTCGACACACGTGTACCGACACACTTCACACACAGGGAATGCTTTTTCTGAAGACCGTTTCCCCACAAGGCCCTTTGGAGAGACAGAGAGAGAGTATGCCAGCACCCCCCCCCAGCGCTATATAACCCAGGAATAAAACAGTAACTTAATGTTTGCCCAGTAGTGCTGCTGTATGTAATTTGCGAATTATGTGCCCCCCCCCCCCCTTCCCCTCTTTTCAACCCTCTTGTCTAACGTGGTATAAGCAGGGTAGAGTCCGGGGAGCTTCCTCTCAGCGGTGCTGTGGAGAAAAAATGGCGCTGGTGAGTGCTGAGGGAGAAGCCCCGCCCCCTCGGAGGCGGGCTTCTGTCCCGCTTAAACTGTAAAATTGGTGGGGGCTTATACATATATAAAGTGCCCAGCTGTATATATGTTATATTTTTGCGAAAGAGGTTTATATTGCTGCCCAGGGCGCCCCCCCTGCGCCCTGCACCCTTACAGTGACCGGAGTATGTGAGGTGTATGGGAGCAAAGGCGCACAGCTGCAGTGCTGTGCGTTACCTCAGTGAAGATCATGAAGTCTTCTGCCGCCTCTGAAGTCTTCTTTTCTTCTCATACTCACCCGGCTTCTATCTTCCGGCTCTGCGAGGGGGACGGCGGCGCGGCTCTGGGACGGACGGCGAGGGTGAGATCCTGCGTACCAATCCCACTGGAGCTAATGGTGTCCAGTAGCCTAAGAAGCAGGACCTTGCAACTCAGAGAGTAGGGCTGCTTCTCTCCCCTCAGTCCCTCGATGAGGGAGTCTGTTGCCAGCAGTGCTCCCTGAAAATTAAAAACCTAACAAAATACTTTCTGTCAGAAAGCTCAGGAGAGCTCCTGAAAAGCACCCAGTCTCCACTGGGTACAGTATCAAACTGAGGTCTGGAGGAGGGGCATAGAGGGAGGAGCCAGTGCACACCCAGAACTAAAGTCTTTCTTAAAGTGCCCATGTCTCCTGCGGAGCCCGTCTATCCCCATGGTCCTTACGGAGTCCCCAGCATCCTCTAGGACGTTAGAGAAAATAGGATTTTAATACCTACCGGTAAATCCTTTTCTCTTAGTCCGTAGAGGATGCTGGGCACCCGTCCCAGTGCGTACTGTGTCTGCAGTTATTAAATGGCCCTTAACTCCAGAACATTTATGTGGAGATGAAAACATCCAAGGAAGACTTGACCATCTTCCTTGGATGTTTTCCCCCTGTGTGACTGCTCTCCAGCCTCAGAGGGTTGCATCCGTGGTCCCTAGGATCCCGTCCTGGATCCCGAACCATCGCCCCTCTAGGTGGTGAGAACTGTGCAGCCACCAATGGAGTGAGATTCTGGTCTTGGAAGACAGGATTATCCTCCGGTGCATGTGTAGGTGGGATCCGGACCACTTGTCCAACAGGTCCCACTGGAACACTCTGGCATGGAACCTGCCAAACTGAATGGCCTCGTAGGCCGCAACCATCTTCCCCAGCAACTGAATGCATTGATGGATTAACACTCTTGCTGGTTTCAGAATTTGTTTGACCAGACTCTGGATCTCCAGAGCCTTTCCACTAGAAGAAAACCTCTTCTGTGTCCAGTATCATTACCAAAAACAACAACCGCGTCATTGGGACCAACTGCGATTTTGGCAAGTTTAGGAGCCAACCATGTTGTTGAAGAACTGTCAGGGAGAGTAGATGTTTTGCACCAACTGGTCCCTGGATCTCGCCTTTATCAGGAGATCATCCAAGTACGGGATAATTGTGACTCCTTGCTTGCGAAGGAGAACCATCATTTCCGCCATCACCCTGGTGAAAATCCTCGGAGCCTTGGACAGACCAAACGGCAACGTCTGAAATTGGTAATGACAATCCTGAATTGCAAACCTCAGGTAGCTTGATGCAGTGGCTAAATGGGAACATATAAGTAGGCATCCTTTATGTCTACCAAAACCATGAAATCTCCTTTATCCCCCGGACTGGAGATCACTACCCTGAGAGATTCCATCTTGAAATTGAATTTCTTTAGGTAGAAATTAAGGGATTTCAGATTTAAGATTGGTCTGACTGAGCCGTCCGGCTTCGGGACCACGAAGAGGCTTGAATAAAAACCTTCTCTCTGCTGACTAAGGCTGATTTGAACAATCGGTGAGGGGGAACGTCTTGAAACCCCAGTTTGTACCTTTGGGACACTATTTGTAAAGCCCACGAGTCCAGGTCCGAATGAATCCAGAACTGACTGAAGAGTTTTAGACGTGCCACCCACTGGTGCGGGCTCCTGCAAGAGAGCCCCAGCGTCATGCAGTGGATTTGGCAAAAGCAGAGGACGATCTCTGCTCCTGCGATCTTGAAGAGGCTACAGACCTCTTCCCTCTTTTCCTTCCTCTACCTGCAAAGAAAGGGGAATCTTAACTTCTTGCATATCTATTGGGCCGAAATGACTGCGTCAGATAATGATGCGTCTTCATCCGTTGAGAGGGAACATAGGGCAAGAAGGATGACTTACCTGCGGGAGCTGCCGAGATCAAATTAACTAGGCCGTCGCCAAACAAGGCTTCACCTTCATAGGGAAGAGACTCCCTTTCTTCTTGGAGTCAGCATCAGCATTCCCTTGGTGAATCCACAATGCCCTCCTATCCGAGACTGCCATGAAATTGGCCCGTGAGCACTTGTGCCCGGTGTAGGATTTTTAAATATGTGTAGTTTACTGTATGCAAGGGTTTAAAACCTTTCAGGAACTGAGCTCTAAGGTGTATTACATGTAGTTTAAAAAAAACAAAAAAGGTTTATTTTATGGCAGTAGTTTCCAAACTGGGGTTCTTGCACTGGTAGCATAGTTTGGTGGTCCAGGACCAATTAAAATTATTTATACTTTATTAAATTGGCAAAACCATTCCCTCACAACATAACTGAACCTGAGGATGACATGCTATAAACACAATTTACTTAATTTTATATTTTTTTCTGAATTTCTCAATAAAAAAAACTTTGGCCTAGGGGTGCCGTGAAACAAATTTTGATACTCTAGGGCAGGGGTGTCAAACCCATGGGCCGCATGCCGCCCCCAATGCATCCTTTTGTGGCCCACAGGCCGGGGTCCGACAGGGGTCCTTTTGTGGCCCGATCACCTTGCTTAGAGCGAGGGCAGGAGAGTGCAGCCAGAGTCTTTGCTTTCTATGTGCGGCACCATCTTCCCGAAGAGATCACCGGGAAGATAGTGCCCCTTCCACTGGCTACAGCACAGGTATACTGGGGTGGGGTAGCAAACTGGGGGCCCCAATGGGCCCCTCCAGCAGTCCCTCTACCAAAACACGTCTTTTGGTGGTTTTGCGGTGTTGTTATAACTACATGGTGACGATACTGTAGCACAGAGATTTTCAACCATTTACAACTCACGTCACACAGAACAAGATTTAAATATTGACAAGGCACACTGAAATATAATGGTGATGCATGGTGCAGTATTGTGTCCTAGGATGTCATGTCGCAGCTTCTCCATAGGTAACGCCTGAACAGGCCCGGTGACAGGGGGGACAAAGGGGACACTTGTTCAGGGCTCCAAGTATTATGGGGCCACAGTGCCAATATTGCTTTTTAAAGTGTATCCACCAACTGCTCAATTTAAGCAGGAAAACAATTAACAGGCCAACTAAACCCTCCCCCCTCCTTTTACCCCATCACTTTGTCCAGTCCCTGTGGTCCATACTGTATTGCCATTATTATGCATGTTGCTGTGCTGGCCCTTTGCTGAATGTCCCTGCCACCGCCACCGAAGAGCTGGATAGCCCAGTATGAAAACCACCTGCCGGCCTCACTGACGGTCCGAGTCAAAGGCTCCATTTTTTTTTAAAGATCCGTCTGCCAAGTTAAGGGGGGGTTGAGGGGGCCCCAGAGATATCAGTGTACTGGGCCCCGAGATTTCTGTTGCTGGCCCTGACCCTCAGGGGCGTATCTACCCCTTGGCCAGGATGGCACTTGCCAGGGGCACCATCCAGCTGTGCCAACCGTGGCTAAGGGATAGAGTTCTGCAGTCTCAAAAGGGCGCTATGGCAATCAGCGTGGGACTGACCAATTAGACGGTGAGGGAAGGATACTGAAATTGTCCCAACCCTGTTACAGTTTGAAACGCCCCTCAACTGCTGTCCACTGCTTCACTCCTAGCTCTGCCCCTTTGAAATTATTAATCCCTACCCCCCGGTAGGCGGAGTTCTCCAGGCCCATACTCAGGAGTCACCACTGCTGTACATTATGTGCCGGTTGTAGAGGCAGAGCGGGGAACATCAGAGAACGCCACAAAGTACACAGTGGGCAAGGAGATGGCTGGAGACAGCTGCACAGCCATGCCTTGCAAGTTCGAGAGAGCTGTTGAATTTCAGCACTTCAAGTCAGAGCCTGCCCCCTGCTGCCCAAGCAGTCCGTGACAGTTAGTGTCGAGGAGGGGGGGATTTGTGCATGTGTGCTATCAGTGTGTGTGTGGGGGGGTGGAGGATGTGTGTGACTGTGAGGGAGCTGTCGGTGTCAGTGGGGAGAGGAGCAGGAGGGAGTTGTCAGTGTGTGGAAGTGATGAGAGTTGTCAGTACTGGGGAAATGTGTGTGTGTGTGTGTGTGTACTAGATTTAGGAGTGTGTGTTTGTGAGAGGTTTCAGTTGGGGAATTAGAGTTCATACAGTAATTAAATGTTTTCATATTGAGAACTACATCTCCCAGCATATACAGTGTGCTGGGGATGCTAACAAGCTTTATTTAAAAGTTTAAAAAACATTGCTTTTATGACTGCAATGGTTAAAAAGGGAGAGCTATAAATCAATTTATCAGTGAATGATCGCAGTTTGAGCTGTTACATTTTACTGAACCACCTATCCCTCCACACTCACTACCTGTCCTCAGGATACATTTACCATCCCGGCAGACGGTATACCGGCGGTCATTTGACCGATGTTGGAATCCTGACACAACTTGGGAGACTGGTGCCGGCACACAGACAGCCAACATCCCGAAGGCGAGTATTGGAGGGAGGGTTAGGACCGGGGGAGGGGGTGTTAGGGAAGGCACTAGGAGGTGGGGGGGGGGGGGTTAGTCCTAGCTGCCACCCCCTGAGGGTTAGCCCTATCCGCCACCCCCCCAGAGGGTTAGGATTAGGTATCATGTGACTGCTGGAATCCCGAGCGCCGGATGCCATACCCAACCCCCTTTACTTTTTCAGGCATTTCTATCTCTCCTCTCTCTATGGTGTTCCGATTGCCCACTTTCCCTTGTGCTTTTCTCTCTCTCTCTCTCTCTCTCCTTTGTTTAGAGCATCAGTTTCTGTAGTCCACTTTATCCTTATTTTCTCTAACGTCCTAAGTGGATGCTGGGGACTTCGTAAGGACCATGGGGAATAGCGGCTCCGCAGGAGACTGGGCACATCTAAAGAAAGCTTTAGGACTAGCTGGTGTGCACTGGCTCCTCCCCCTATGACCCTCCTCCAAGCCTCAGTTAGATTTCTGTGCCCGACGAGAAGGGTGCACACTAGGGGCTCTCCTGAGCTTCTTAGTGAAAGTTTTAGTTTAGGTTTGTTATTTTCAGTGAGACCTGCTGGCAACAGGCTCACTGCATCGAGGGACTAAGGGGAGAAGAAGCGAACTCACCTGCGTGCAGAGTGGATTGGGCTTCTTGGCTACTGGACATTAGCTCCAGAGGGACGATCACAGGTCCAGCCTGGATGGGTCCCGGAGCCGCGCCGCCGGCCCCCTTACAGAGCCAGAAGAGCGAAGAGGTCCGGAAAAATCGGCGGCAGAAGACGTTCCTGTCTTCAATAAGGTAGCGCACAGCACTGCAGCTGTGCGCCATTGCTCTCAGCACACTTCATACTCCGGTCACTGAGGGTGCAGGGCGCTGGGGGGGGCGCCCTGAGACGCAATAAAACACGACAGAAATACCTTACATGGCAAAAAATACATCACATATAGCTCCTGGGCTATATGGATGCATTTAACCCCTGCCAAAATATACAAAAAACCGGGAGATAAGGCCGCCGGAAAGGGGGCGGAGCCTATCTCCTCAGCACACTGGCGCCATTTTCCCTCACAGCTCAGTTGGAGGGAAGCTCCCCTGGCTCTCCCCTGCAGTCTCTACACTACAGAAAGGGTTAAAAAAGAGAGGGGGGCACTAATTAGGCGCAGTATTAAAACATACAGCAGCTATAAGGGGAAAAACACTTATATAAGGTTATCCCTGTATATATATAGCGCTCTGGTGTGTGCTGGCATACTCTCCCTCTGTCTCCCCAAAGGGCTAGTGGGGTCCTGTCCTCTATCAGAGCATTCCCTGTGTGTGTGCTGTGTGTCGGTACGTTTGTGTCGACATATATGAGGAGAAAAATGATGTGGAGAGGGAGCAGAGTGTCTGTAACAGTGATGTCACCCCCTAGGGGGTCGACACCTGAGTGGATGTACTGTTGAAAATTACGTGACAGTGTCAGCTCTATATAAAAACAGTGGTTGACATGAGACAGCCGGCTACTCAGCTTGTGCCTGTCCAGACGTCTCATAGGCCGTCAGGGGCTCTAAAGCGGCCGTTACCTCAGATGGCAGATACAGACGCCGACACGGATACTGACTCCTGTGTCGACGGTGAAGAGACAACCGTGATTTCCAGTAGGGCCACACGTTACATGATTGATACAATGGAAAATGTTTTTATACATTTCTGATAATACGAGTACCACCAAAAAGGGGTATTATGTTCGGTGGGGGAAAAACTACCTGTAGTTTTCCTAAATCTGAAAAATAAAATGAGGTGTGTGATGATGCGTGGGTTTCCCCCCGATAACACTTGATAATTTCTTAAAAAGTATTGGCTGCATACCCTTTCCCGCCAGAGGTTAGGGTGCGTTGGGAAACACCCCCTACGGGGAATAAGGCGCTCACACGCTTGTAAGAACAAGGGCTCTACCCTCTCATGAGATGGCCGCCCTTAAGGATCCTGCTGATAGAAAGCAGGAGGGTATCCAAAAATGTATTTACACACATACTGGTGTTATACTGCGACCAGCTATCGCCTCAGCCTGGAGGTGCAGTGCTGGGTTGGCATGGTCGGATTCCCTGACTGGAAATATTGATATCCTAGATAAGGATAGTATATTATTGCCTATAGAGCATTTAAAAGATGCATTTCTATATATGCATGATGCACAGCGTAATAATTGCCGACTGGCATCAAGTATAAGTGCGTTGTCCAATTCTACCAGTAAAATGGTCAGGTGATGCGGATTCCAAACGGCATTTGGAAGTATTGCCTTTGAAAGGGGACATTTGGGGTCGGTCCTTTAGACCTGGTGGCCACGGCAACAGCTGGGAAATCCACGTTTGTACCCCAGGTCGCCTCTCAAAATAAGACGCCGTATTATCAGGCGCAGTCCTTTGTTGGCAAGCGGACAAAAGGTTCCTCTTTTCTGCTCGTGACAGACGGAGAGGAAAAAGGCTGCAGAGATCAGCCAGTTCCCAGGAACAGAAACCCTTTCCCGCCTCTGCCAAGCCCTCAGTATGACGCTAGGGCTATACAAGCTCAGGCACGGTGGGGGCCCGTTCTCAATGAATTTCAGTGCGCAGTGGGCTCACTCGCAAGTAGACCCCTGGATCCTTCAGGTAATATCTCAGGGGTACATATTGGAATTCGAGACGTCTCCCCCTCGCCGTTTCCAAAAGTTGGCTTTACCGACGTCTCCCTCTGACAGGGAGGCAGTTTTGGAAGCCATTCACAAGCTGTATTCCCAGCAGGTGATAATCAAGGTACCCCTCCTGCAACAGGGAACGGGGTATTATTCCACACTATTGTGGTACCGAAGCCAGACGGCTCGGTGAGACCGATTCTAAATCTAAAATCTAAAATCTTTGAACACTTACATACAGAGGTTCAAATTCAAGATTGAGTCACTCAGAGTAGTGATTGCGAACCTGGAAGAAGGGGACTACATGAATACATGATGTCTCGGGACATCAAGGATGCTTACCTTCATGTTAAAATTTACCCTTCTCACCAAGGGTACCTCAGGTTATGGTACAGAACTGTCACTATCAGTTCAGACGCTGCCGTAGGGATGGTCCACGGCACCCCGGGTCTTTACCAAGGTAATGGACGAAATGATATCCCTTCGAAGGAAGGGAATTTTAGTTATCCCTTACTTGGACGATTCCCTGATAAGGGTAAGATCCAGGGAACAGTTGGAGGTCGGTGTAGCACTATCTCAGGTAGTGTTGCGGCAGCACGATTGGATTCTCAATATTCCAAAATCGCAGCTGGTTCCGACGACTTGTCTTCTGTTTCCTAGGGATGATCCTGGACACAGTCCAGAAAAAAGGTGTTTCTCCCGGAAGAGAAAGCCAGGGAGTTATCCGAGCTAATCAGGAACCTCCTAAAACCGAACCAAGTCTCAGTGCATCAATGCACAAGGGTTCTGGGAAAAAATGATGGCTTCATACGAAGCAATCCCATTCGTTAGATTCCACGCAAGAACTTTCCAGTGGAACCTACTGGACAAATGGTCCGGGTCGCATTTTTAGATGCATCAGCGGATAACCCTGTCACCAAGGACAAGGGTATCCATCCTGTGGTGGTTGCAGAGTGCTCATCTTCTAGAGGGCCGCAGATTCGGCATTCAGGACTGGGTCCTGGTGACCACGGATGCCAGCCTGCGAGGCTGGGGAGCAGTCACACAGGGAAGGAATATCCAGGGCTTAGGGTCAAGCCGGGATACATCACTTCACATAAATATCCTGAAGCTAAAGGCCATTTACAATACTCTAAGCTTAGCAAGACCTCTGCTTCAAGGTCAGCCGGTGTTGATCCAGTCGGACAACATCATGGCAGTCACCCACGTAAACAGACAGGGTGGCACAAGAAGCAGGAGGGCAATGGCAGAAGCTGCAAGGATTCTTCGCTGGGCGGAAAATCATGTGATAGCACTGTCAATAGTATTCATTCCGGGAGTGGACAACTGGGAAGCAGACTTCCTCAGCACGACCTCCACCCGGGAGAGTGGGGACTTCACCCAGAAGTCATCCACATGATTAAAAAACTCGACAGGTATTGCGCCAGGTCAAGAGACCCTCGGGCAATAGTTGTAGACGCTCTGGTAACACCGTGGGTGTACCAGTCAGTATATGTGTTCCCTCCTCTGCCTCTCATACCCAAGGTACTGAGATTGATAAGATGGAGAGGAGAAAGCACTATATTCGTGGCTCCGGATTGGCCAAGAAGGACTTGGTAACCGGAACTTCAAGAGATGCTCACGGAGGATCCGTGGCCTCTACCTCTAAGAAGGGACCTGCTCCAGCAAGGACCCTGTCTGTTCCAAGACTTACCGCGGCTGCGTTTGACGGCATGGCGGTTGAACACCGGATCCTGAAGGAAAAAAGGCATTCCGGATGAAGTCATCCCTATCCTGATCAATAGCCAGGAAGGATGTAACCGCAAAAAAACATTATCACCGCAATTGGCGAAAATATGTTGCGTAGTGCGAGGCCAGTAAGGCCCGACGGAGGAAATTCAACTGGGTCGATTCCTACATTTCCTGCAAACAGGAGTGTTTATGGGCCTGAAATTGGGGTCCATTAAGGTTCAGATTTCGGCCCTGTCAATTTTCTTCCAAAAAAGAACTAGCTTCAGTCCCTGAAGTTTAGACGTTTGTAAAAGGGGTACTGCATATACAGCCTCCTTTTGTGCCTCCAGTGGCAATTTGGGATCTCAATGTAGTTTGGGTTCCAAAAGTCACATTGGTTTGAACCACTTAAATCTGTGGAGTTAAAATATCTCACATGGAAAGTGGTCATGCTGTTGGCCCTGGCCTCGGCCAGGCGCGTGTCAGAATTAGCGGCTTTATCCTGTGAAAGCCCTTATCTGATTTTCCATTCGGATAGGGCGGAATTGAGGACTCGTCCTCAGTTTCTCCCTAAGGTGGTTCCAGCGTTTTCACCTGAACCAACCTATTGTGGTGCCTGCGGCTACTAGGGACTTGGAGGAATCCAGGTTGCTGGATGTTGTCAGGGCCCTGAAAAAGATGTTTCCAGGACGGCTGGAGTCAGGAAATCTGACTCGCTGTTTATCCTGTATGCACCCAACATGCTTGGTGTTTCTGCTTCTAAGCAGACTTTTGCTCGTTGGATTGTAGTGCAATTCAGCTTGCACATTCTGTGGCAGGCCTGCCACAGCTAAAATCTGTAAAAGCCCGTTCCACAAGGAAAGTGGGCTCATCTTGGGCGGCTGCCCGAGGGGTCTCGGCTTTACAACTTTGCCGAGCAGCTACTTGGTCAGGGGCAAACACGTTTGCTAAATTCTACAAATTTGATACCCTGGCTGAGGAGGACCTGGAGTTCTCTCATTCGGTGCTGCAGAGTCATCCGCACTCTCCCGCCCGTTTGGGAGCTTTGGTATAATCCCCATGGTCCTTACGGAGTCCCCAGCATCCACTTAGGACGTTAGAGAAAATAAGAATTTACTTACCGATAATTCTATTTCTCATAGTCCGTAGTGGATGCTGGGCGCCCATCCCAAGTGCGGATTGTCTGCAATACTTGTACATAGTTATTGTTACAAAAATCGGGTTATTATTGTTGGGAGCCATCTTTTCAGAGGCTCCTCTGTTATCATACTGTTAACTGGGTTCAGATCACAAGTTATACGGTGTGATCGGTGTGGCTGGTATGAGTCTTACCCGGGATTCAAAATCCTTCCTTATTGTGTACGCTCGTCCGGGCACAGTATCCTAACTGAGGCTTGGAGGAGGGTCATAGGGGGAGGAGCCAGTGCACACCAGCTAGTCCTAAAGCTTTCTTTAGATGTGCCCAGTCTCCTGCGGAGCCGCTATTCCCCATGGTCCTTACGGAGTCCCCAGCATCCACTACGGACTATGAGAAATAGAATTATCGGTAAGTAAATTCTTATTTTTTCCAGTGTTTCACTATCTCTCTGATGTAATGAGGATGTATGGTCTAGAGGGATCAGTAATGCATTGTACTGTATAGAGGCGTCAGGGATGTAGCGTAGGTTATAGAGGCATCAGGAATGTAGCGTAGGGAATAGAGGCATCAGGGATGTAGCGTAGGGTATAGAGGCGTCAGGGATGTAGCATAGGGAATAGAGGCGTCAGGGATGTAGCGTAGGGAATAGAGGCGTCTGGGATTTAGCGTAGGGAATATAGGCATCAGGGATGTACTAGCAGGTATATAGAGGTCAGTGTACTGTATAGAGGGTAGAGATGAGCGGGTTCGGTTCCTCAGAATCCGAACCCGCCCGAACTTCAGGTTTTTTTACACGGGGCCGAGCGACTCGGATCTTCCCGCCTTGCTCGGTTAACCCGAGCGCGCCCGAACGTCATCATCCCGCTGTCGGATTCTCGCGAGGCTCGTATTCTATCGCGAGACTCGGATTCTATATAAGGAGCCGCGCGTCGCCGCCATTTTCACACGTGCATTGAGATTGATAGGGAGAGGACGTGGCTGGCGTCCTCTCCGTTTAGACTAGAGTACTAGAGAGAGACACAAATTTTGGGGAGCATATTATTAGGAGGAGTACTACTTGCTGCTGATAGTGTGACCAGTGACCACCAGTTTAATTAATCCGTTCTCTGCCTGAAAAAAAACGATACACAGTGTGACACAGTCACATACCATATCTGTGCTCAGCCCAGTGTGCTGCATTATATGTAATACTGCATATCATTATCTGACTGTGCTGAGTGCTCACTGCTCACACAGCTTAATTGTGGGGGAGACTGGGGAGCAGTTATAGCAGGAGTACATATTTTAAGTACAGTGCACACTTTTGCTGCCAGAGTGCCACTGCCAGTGTGACTGACCAGTGACCACTGACCACCAGTATTGTGATTGTCTGCTGACCACCAGTATATTGTGATTGTCTGCCTGAAAAAGTTAAACACTCGTCGTGTGGTGTTTTTATAAACGCATTCTGCAGACAGTGTCCAGCAGGTCCGTCATTACATAATATATACCTGTCCGGCTGCAGTACTAGTGTGATATATATATATATTTTAATTTTATCTCATTATCATCCAGTCTATATTAGCAGCAGACACAGTACGGTAGTCCACGGCTTTAGCTACCTCTGTGTCGGCAGTCGCTCGTCCATCCATAATTGTATACCACCTACCCGTGGTTTTTTTTTTTTTCTATCTTCTTGATACTAGTAGCTTACTTTAGGAGTCTGCAGTGCTGACAGACAGTGTCCAGCAGGTCCGTCATTACATAATATATACCTGTCCGGCTGCAGTACTAGTGTGATATATATATTTTAATTTTATCTCATTATCATCCAGTCTATATTAGCAGCAGACACAGTACGGTAGTCCACGGCTGTAGCTACCTCTGTGTCGGCAGTCGCTCGTCATCCATAAGTATACTAGTATCCATCCATCTCCATTGTTTACCTGAGGTGCCTTTTAGTTGTGCCTATTAAAATATGGAGAACAAAAATGTTGAGGTTCCAAAAATAGGGAAAGATCAAGATCGACTTCCACCTCGTGCTGAAGCTGCTGCCACTAGTCATGGCCGAGACGATGAAATGCCAGCAACGTTGTCTGCCAAGGCCGATGCCCAATGTCATAGTACAGAGCATGTAAAATCCAAAACACCAAATATCAGTAAAAAAAGGACTCAAAAATCTAAAATAAAATTGTCGGAGGAGAAGCGTAAACTTGCCAATATGCCATTTACCACACGGAGTAGCAAGGAACGGCTGAGGCCCTGGCCTATGTTCATGGCTAGTGGTTCAGCTTCACATGAGGATGGAAGCACTCAACCTCTCGCTAGAAAAATGAAAAGACTCAAGCTGGCAAAAGCACAGCAAAGAACTGTGCGTTCTTCGAAATCCCAAATCCACAAGGAGAGTCCAATTGTGTCGGTTGCGATGCCTGACCTTCCCAACACTGGACGTGAAGAGCATGCGCCTTCCACCATTTGCACGCCCCCTGCAAGTGCTGGAAGGAGCACCCGCAGTCCAGTTCCTGATAGTCAGATTGAAGATGTCAGTGTTGAAGTACACCAGGATGAGGAGGATATGGGTGTTGCTGGCGCTGGGGAGGAAATTGACCAGGAGGATTCTGATGGTGAGGTGGTTTGTTTAAGTCAGGCACCCGGGGAGACACCTGTTGTCCGTGGGAGGAATATGGCCATTGACATGCCTGGTGAAAATACCAAAAAAATCAGCTCTTCGGTGTGGAAGTATTTCAACAGAAATGCGGACAACAGGTGTCAAGCCGTGTGTTGCCTTTGTCAAGCTGTAATAAGTAGGGGTAAGGACGTTAACCACCTCGGAACATCCTCCCTTATATGTCACCTGCAGCGCATTCATAATAAGTCAGTGACAAGTTCAAAAACTTTGGGCGACAGCGGAAGCAGTCCACTGACCAGTAAATCCCTTCCTCTTGTAACCAAGCTCACGCAAACCACCCCACCAACTCCCTCAGTGTCAATTTCCTCCTTCCCCAGGAATGCCAATAGTCCTGCAGGCCATGTCACTGGCAATTCTGACGAGTCCTCTCCTGCCTGGGATTCCTCCGATGCATCCTTGCGTGTAACGCCTACTGCTGCTGGCGCTGCTGTTGTTGCTGCTGGGAGTCGATGGTCATCCCAGAGGGGAAGTCGTAAGCCCACTTTTACTACTTCCACCAAGCAATTGACTGTCCAACAGTCCTTTGCGAGGAAGATGAAATATCACAGCAGTCATCCTGTTGCAAAGCGGATAACTGAGGCCTTGACAACTATGTTGGTGTTAGACGTGCGTCCGGTATCCGCCGTTCGTTCACAGGGAACTAGACAATTTCTTGAGGTAGTGTGCCCCCGTTACCAAATACCATCTAGGTTCCACTTCTCTAGGCAGGCGATACCGAGAATGTACACGGACGTCAGAAAAAGACTCACCAGTGTCCTAAAAAATGCAGCTGTACCCAATGTCCACTTAACCACGGACATGTGGACAAGTGGAACAGGGCAGGGTCAGGACTATATGACTGACAGCCCACTGGGTAGATGTATGGACTCCCGCCGCAAGAACAGCAGCGGCGGCACCAGTAGCAGCATCTCGCAAACGCCAACTATTTCCTAGGCAGGCTACGCTTTGTATCACCGGTTTCCAGAATACGCACACAGCTGAAAACCTCTTACGGCAACTGAGGAAGATCATCGCGGAAGGGCTTACCCCAATTGGACTCTCCTGTGGATTTGTGGCATCGGACAACGCCAGCAATATTGTGTGTGCATTAAATATGGGCAAATTCCAGCACGTCCCATGTTTTGCACATACCTTGAATTTGGTGGTGCAGAATTATTTAAAAAACGAGAGGGGCATGCAAGAGATGTTGTCGGTGGCCAGAAGAATTGCGGGACACTTTCGGCGTACAGGCACCACGTACAGAAGACTGGAGCAACACCAAAAACGCCTGAACCTGCCCTGCCATCATCTGAAGCAAGAAGTGGTAACGAGGTGGAATTCAACCCTATATATGCTTCAGAGGTTGGAGGAGCAGCAAAAGGCCATTCAAGCCTATACAATTGAGCACGATATAGGAGGTGGAATGCACCTGTCTCAAGCGCAGTGGAGAATGATTTCAACGTTGTGCAAGGTTCTGCTGCCCTTTGAACTTGCCACACGTGAAGTCAGTTCAGACACTGCCAGCCTGAGTCAGGTCATTCCCCTCATCAGGCTTTTGCAGAAGAAGCTGGAGACATTGAAGGAGGAGCTAACACAGAGCGATTCCGCTAGGCATGTGGGACTTGTGGATGGAGCCCTTAATTCGCTTAACAAGGATTCACGGGTGGTCAATCCGTTGAAATCAGAGCACTACATTTTGGCCACCGTGCTCGATCCTAGATTTAAAACCTACCTTGGATCTCTCTTTCCGGCACACACAAGTCTGCTGGGGTTCAAAGACCTGCTGGTGAGAAAATTGTCAAGTCAAGCGGAACGCGACCTGTCAACATCTCCTCCTTCACATTCTCCCGCAACTGGGGGTGCGAGGAAAAGGCTCAGAATTCCGAGCCCACCCGCTGGCGGTGATGCAGGGCAGTCTGGAGCGACTGCTGATGCTGACATCTGGTCCGGACTGAAGGACCTGACAACGATTACGGAGTCGGACATGTCGTCTACTGGCACTGCATATGATTCTCTCCCCATTGAAAGAATGGTGGAGGATTATATGAGTGACCGCATCCAAGTAGGCACGTCAGACAGTCCGTACTTATACTGGCAGGAAAAAGAGGCAATTTGGAGGCCCTTGCACAAACTGGCTTTATTCTACCTAAGTTGCCCTCCCACAAGTGTGTACTCCGAAAGAGTGTTTAGTGCCGCCGCTCACCTTGTCAGCAATCGGCGTAAGAGGTTACTTCCAGAAAATGTGGAGAAGATGATGTTCATTAAAATGAATTATAATCAATTCCTCCGTGGAGACATTGACCAGCAGCAATTGCCTCCACAAAGTACACAGGGAGCTGAGATGGTGGATTCCAGTGGGGACGAATTGATAATCTGTGAGGAGGGGGATGTACACGGTGATGTATCGGAGGATGATGATGAGGTGGACATCTTGCCTCTGTAGAGCCAGTTTGTGCAAGGAGAGATTAATTGCTTCTTTTTTGGTGGGGGTCCAAACCAACCCGTCATTTCAGTCACAGTCGTGTGGCAGACCCTGTCACTGAAATGATGGGTTGGTTAAAGTGTGCATGTCCTGTTTATACAACATAAGGGTGGGTGGGAGGGCCCAAGGACAATTCCATCTTGCACCTCTTTTTTCTTTCATTTTTCTTTGCGTCATGTGCTGTTTGGGGAGTATTTTTTTGAAGGGCCATCCTGCGTGACACTGCAGTGCCACTCCTAGATGGGCCAGGTGTTTGTGTCGGCCACTAGGGTCGCTTATCTTACTCACACAGCTACCTCATTGCGCCTCTTTTTTTCTTTGCGTCATGTGCTGTTTGGGGAGTGTTTTTTGGAAGGGCCATCCTGCGTGACACTGCAGTGCCACTCCTAGATGGGCCAGGTGTTTGTGTCGGCCACTAGGGTCGCTTATCTTACTCCCACAGCTACCTCATTGCGCCTCTTTTTTTCTTTGCATCATATGCTGTTTGGGGAGTGTTTTTTGGAAGGGCCATCCTGCGTGACACTGCAGTGCCACTCCTAGATGGGCCAGGTGTTTGTGTCGGCCGCTAGGGTCGCTTAGCTTACTCACACAGCTACCTCATTGCGCCTCTTTTTTTCTTTGCGTCATGTGCTGTTTGGGGAGTGTTTTTTGGAAGGGCCATCCTTCGTGACACTGCAGTGCCACTCCTAGATGGGCCAGGTGTTTGTGTCGGCCACTAGGGTCGCTTAGCTTAGTCATCCAGCGACCTCGGTGCAAATTTTAGGACTAAAAATAATATTGTGAGGTGTGAGGCGTTCAGAATAGACTGAAAATGAGTGGAAATTTATGGTTTTTGAGGTTAATAATACTTTGGGATCAAAATGACCCCCAAATTCTATGATTTAAGCTGTTTTTTAGTGTTTTTTGAAAAAAACACCCGAATCCAAAACACACCCGAATCCGACAAAAAAAATTCGGTGAAATTTTGCCAAAACGCGGTCGAACCCAAAACACGGCCGCGGAACCGAACCCAAAACCAAAACACAAAACCCGAAAAATTTCAAGTGCACATCTCTAGGGGGTCAGTAATGCAGTGATGGCTATAGAAAGGTCAGTGATGTAGTGTAGGGTATAGAGGGGTCAGTTATGTAGTGTGGGGTAAAGAGGGGTCAGTAAAGATACTAAGCTGAAGTACTTAGAACACTTCTTGAATTAAGACACAACCTGCAAGAAAAAGTATGCAATATGGGTGAAAAGGCAAATGTCAGAGGTCTGATACAAGTGACCAGCTCCACACCTTGCACCACATAGCGTTATGTTAAACTGGGATATGTTCTTTTTTGGTGTGTGTGTGTGTGTGTGTGTGTGTGTGTGTGTGTGTGTGTGTGTGTGTGTGTGTGTGTGTGTGTGTGTGGGGGGGGGGGGGTGCCAAAGGAAATTTTTGCCATTGGCTCCTTTGGTCTAGAACCAGCCCTGATCACAAAATATTTTTGTCTGAGCAGACTGGACACTGATCAGCGTTGGCTCATTCTCAGCCCCCCGCCCAGCCTCTGCTGCCAACAGACTGCTATTAGCTAGTTAACCTTCTGCCTTCCCTATCTATGACACAGACTGCTGCTAATGCTACCAGAATGTTCCCAGTGGCTTCACACCAACAGTGAATCCCAGCCGATGATGTAGGGCAGCGTGTGGGGGAGGGGGTCAGTTGCTGTGGCTCCAACATGGTAACCGCCAATGGACTGCAATGCTTTATCGAAAGGGGGGGCGCCAGTCCCTTACTTTGCCAGGGGCGCTTGGACCCCTAGCTACACCTCTGTTGACCCTAACCGATACCCCTAAACTAACCATAATTCCTGCAGTAAAAATCCATGTTTCTATGTATATAGGGGGTCATTCCGAGTTGATCGCTTGCTGCCATTGTTCGCTGCGTAGCAATCAGTTGAAAAAAAATGGCTAATCTGTGCATGCGCATGCTCCGTAATGTGCATGCGCATCGTACGGGTACAAAGTCCATTGTGGTTTTGCACTAGTTCTAGCGATTATTCCAATCACAGAACAGGCCACAAGGAGATTGACAGAAAGAGGGTGTTTCTGGGTGTCAACTGACCGTTTTCAGGGAGTGCTTGGAAAAATGCAGGCGTGGCAGAAGAAATGCAGACGTGGCTGGGCATTCGCTGGATGGGTGTGTGACATCAAAAGCCGTCCCTCGGTTGTTAGAATCAACGCACACGAAGTGTAACTACAGTGCTGGTCTTATTTTGAAACGATTTTGCAGGCGCTCTGCTACTCAAGTATTCGCACTTCTCCAAAGTGAATATACACTCTCCAGTGGGCAGCGACAATGCGTTTGCATGGCTGCTAAAAACTGCTAGCGAGCAATCAACTCAGAATGACCCCCATAGTGTATTGCAAGAAAATATCTGTAAATCCAATGGTACCGTAAGTGCGGTATATACTCGCACTTCTTTGCGGGGTGAGAACATCTCCCCTAAGTGAAGTCAGCCCTATGAATAGAGTTTGTGTGATCCCTGTGCAGCAGTCACAGAAAGGGTTCATCTCTGCAGTTTGTCACTCAAATTACATTGCTGCATTTTTTCTAGAAGTGGATCTGAGAGCTGTTACCCGCAGACCAGCTACAATAATTATCCTGGGTACTCACTAGACCAGTGGTTCTCAAACTGCACCCTGGGGTGCCTCAGGACACTTGCAGGGGTGCCTTGGATTGGTGGTCCAGGACCAATTCAAAATATTTATAGTTAGTGTTATAGGCAAAACCAGTGCTGTTGGCTGGCAATCATAACATATGTGCACAAGCAGAAGCAAATCCTGTCCCCTACCAAAGGGCCAGTGCTAGGGTGTTTGGCGCCTCCCTGCAAACTATTAATTTGGGCCCTCTCTCCAATACTTAATAAAGGGACAGTGCGCTCCTTAAAAAAAGAAGGTGTGGTATCACAAGGAAGGGGCATGGCCACACAATAGCACCCCAAATCAAAATACGCCACACAGTAGCACTATCTTATTGTCATTACACCGCATGTAATAATAATAATAATAATAATAATACCCACAGTCGCAGTGCCCTTTATACACATAACCACCATATCAGTGCAGTTTACACACATAATGCCAACAGTAGCAGTGCCCCTTCTACACATGCCCACGGTGGCAATCCTTTACATGGCAAATATCAACCTGGTTTTGCCATGTAAAGGATTGCCACTTTAAAAACAAACAATCAAACAAACAAACAAAAAAAAACAACAGGAAAAAACACAAAATCTCTCACTTTCTGATTCTCACACCCTATTACATTCCTCCCTATATATTTAAATGTTTCTATTACTGTATGTTCCCTCTTCCCTTCTCCAAACTATACACATCAACATTTTTTAGTATTTCCAGGTAAGTTTTGTGATGTAGGCCATGCACAATTTTAGTTGCCCTAATGTATTTACAGCCTTCTGGAGATATGGCTTCTGGAACTGAACACAGGATTCTAAATGTGGCTGTACCAAGGACCTATACAGTGGCATTACAGGTTGAGTATCCCTTATCCAAAATGCTTGGGACCAGAGGAATTTTGGATATCGGATTTTTCTGTATTTTGGAATAATTGCATACCATAACGAGATATTATGGTGATGGGACCTAAATCTAAGCACAGAAGGCATTTATGTTTCATATACACCTTATACACACAGCCTGAAGGTCATTTTAGCCAATATTTTTTATAACTTTGTGCATTAAACAAAGTGTGTGTACATTCACAGAATTCATTTATGTTTCATATACACCTTATACACACAGTCTGAAGTTCATTTAATACAATATTTTTAATAACTTTGAGTATTAAACAAAGTTTGTGTACACTGAGCCATCAAAACACAAAGGTTTCACTATCTCAGTCTCACTCAAAAAAGTCCGTATTTCGGAATATTCCGTATTTCGGAATATTTGGATATGGGATACTCAACCTGTATTACTTTTTTCTGCTACTGGTTCTTTAACCTATGCAAACAAGCATCTGACTTGCCTTTCCTATTGCTTTGTTACATTGCTCACCTGAAATAGTAATACTTAGATAGCTTTCCTCTTGCCATTATAATGCCCTTAATATTATAGTTAGCCTTTGCATTTTTGAGACGTGTATGATTTTGCATTTTTTGGCATTAAATGTTGCCATGTTCTTGACCATTCCTCTAGTCCAGGGGCGGAACTGCCAGAGACAACGGAGTCAGTTGCCGCCGGGCTCCAGCCCTAAAGGGGCTTCCTCCATTGCCCCCCGGCTGTTACGTGCCCTTCCTACTAAATAGACAAAGGCGCTACCAGCAGGGTCTCGCAGTTTGTACATTCCATGCCGTAACACCCTTCTTTCCACCTTCACAATGAAGCTATTGGTACTTTGCAAAAAAAAAATTATTAGCATTGCAACTCAGCAGATCTATGCAGTGTGCAGCCACACACTCCATATATCTGCTCAGCCACAAAGCTGATTATTTCTTCACAAAGTACAAGGTGAGCTCCAAATAGAATTCTCTAGCTTAGATTATACCTTTCTATGCAAGGGTAAATAGCTCAATTGTTTGACTGCAATGCCACAGGAAATGGTTTGGATCCAAGACAGTGTGACTGAATAATAAAGAAACCTTAAGATGAGTTCATGAATGTTGTATAAGTATTAGTGAGAGAAGGGGTCAGGAGCATGCTAGGCTGCAAAAAATAAGGTAGGCTGCAAGTGAAAGTAATGATCTCCTATATATTTTCCCAGATCTGTCACTCTGTGTGGCTAACTCTGGGGGAAGTCACAGCAATGGGCGGAGACGGCATCTGCAGGACGATACACCAGTGCCAGCAGCAGACCGTAACAAAGTGACAGATCAGGGAGAATATATAGGAGGTAGGGAGGTGGCCATGGTACATGGCTGGCCAAGGGACACTAGCTCATGTACCCCTTTACCACTGAGGCTAGCCACCAAGGATGGACCTGTCACCAGTGCACATGCAATAACCTTTTCTGCTGCCCTCTTTGCAACTCAGATTGCCCAGTGCTCCCCTTCGCTAACAGTCCACAAAGTTTCCCCATCTCACGATCTGCCTCCTCACCCCCACTTTCATCTCTACAGCACACGCGCATATCATACAAGATCCCATCATGCGTACGTAGGTCTGAAATGCAAGAGGGAGGTTGGGGGGAGATTGGCATGCGCCAGCAACACCACACAGCTCACTGTGACCACAGTGGAGAGGCGCTGCAACAGGACAATACACCAACCTCGGAGCAATGAACTGCGTCGGTCAGGAGGAGAACTATTTCAAAAGCATAAAAAGGTTAATGCGTCCCACCCTATGGACACCAGACTCATCAAGTCACTGTTGCCAGAGTCTCATACAATGACTCTGAACCTCTAAGCACACTATTTGACTGTCCACACCCTGCTGTGCCTATTACCCATCTCCTCCACCACCCTCAACACTGACCCACACATCATTCACCCACAAAGATACAATAAAGGTAGTTTGGATAAATTAGCTAAATGAAATGGATTTAACCAATTTATCTAAATGACCATTTTTGGATGTTTTCCAGTGTTTGTGAGCAAATGGTCAATTGTCATTTGCTGCCACATATTAGCATAATTTTGTTTCAACTAGAAAAAAAAATTGGACAGATAATCTAAGTGTGGATCCAGTTTAAAGGTCCGTATTCACGGCCCGATTTTGGGGAGAGATGTGTGCTGAGCGAACTGCTCAGCACACATCTCTGCCCCCGCTCAGCACAGCGTGATGTGTGCTGAGCGTACGGGGGGTGGGGCGCTCATTTCACCCCCTGTGTAGGGCATTCTGTGTGTATCCAGTTTAACAGGTGTGAGCATCATACAACTACTGACTTGCGAGTAACTATACAGCAGCTCCATACCTTGTGACTTGAAGAAACACCAGTTAACCCCGGGAATGCTGCAGTCAAAGCAACAATTCCTCTTCTTACATTCCGCTGCACTTATTGTGGGGTAGCCGCAATCCCTTCTGCTGTACGGTTCCACATTACATTGTTTCTTGTCACTTCCTGTTGATGCAGTAAGGAAACATCCAGGAATTACAGCAGCTTAGTTTTTTTTTTTTTTAACTGGGGCAATTTAGCTAGATCACAGGGCAATTTAGCTCCTTTGGTCCTTTTTTAGGACCAGTTAATCAGACAGTTGAGCAAACTGAAAAACAGCTAACAGGAAATTTCCACTTAAATGGTATTTTCTAATCTTATCTGACCATGACTAAGAATAAAGGATACACAAGATAAACTCTTAGAGCCATGGACCTTATCCATGTTTAAGCTCCATCAAATCTGTAATCAATAGCACTACATGCTCCCACTTTACCACTGTACTATATACTCTACCTGTGTTTTTAAGGTAAAAACACCATTTAACCCCAGTGACACTTGAATTAAAGCAGCAGCCTCTGGAATAGCATTCCTTAGCATTAATCCCAGGAAATCTGCAATCTTCACGCTCTTTGATAGCCATGCTACATTGCTGTTTACTTGGATGGAGCAGAGAGCACAACATCAGGACATAGGAAATATTACAATGCATGATAAGAAAGGTGTGAGCTCTACAGCAAGGCCTCTAACCCTTTGCCAGTGCCAAATACATAGGGCTTAACCCAGATCTGATCACAGCAGCAAATTTATTAGCTAAAACCATGTACACTGCAGGGGGGGGGGGTGTATAATATGTGCAGAGAGAGTTAGATTTTGGTGCGGTGTGTTCAAACTGAAATCTAAATTGCAGTGTAAAAACAAAACAGCCAGTATTTACCCTGCACACAAACAATATAACCCACCTAAATCTCTCTGCAAATGTTATATCTGCCCCCCCCCCCCAACCCTGCAGTGCACATGGTTTTGCCCACTAGCTAACAAATTTGCTGCATCTGGGAATTACAGCAGCTTAATATTTCTTTTTACAGAAGGTTCAGCAAATTAAATTATTTAGTGAAATACTGTAATCATAACAGTTACAGGGATATTGTAGGTAGATTTATTGTCAGTGGATAAATGTAAAAATTAAACCCTTAGGCATAGTTCCAAAATGCTGTCATTGCAATCCAGATTTTAAGGATATCATGCTTGAGCACAGGTGACTTAATTAGAACTTCGGTCAATGTGAATTAACCATTGGACTCAACCATGGTTATCCTTAAAACCCAGGGGTCTATTTAAGATCGATCTTAATCGATGTTGGGCTTCCAGGTTGAAAAAAAAACACACATTTACTAACATTTTAAAATTTATATAAAAAATCATCTGTTCGTAAATGCAGTGCACATGGTTTTGCCCAACTGCTAACAAAAATCCTGCTGCGATCAACTCAGAATTACCCCCCATGGCCCTCATTCCGAGTTGTTCGCTCGCAAGCTGCTTTTAGCAGCATTGCACACGCTAAGCTGCCGCCTACTGGGAGTGAATCTTAGCATCTTAAAATTGCGAACGAAAGATTTGCAATATTGCGATAAGACATCTCTGTGCAGTTTCTGAGTAGCTCGAGACTTACTCTGCCAGTGCGATCAGTTCAGTGCTTGTCGTTCCTGGTTTGACGTCACAAACACACCCAGCGTTCGCCCAGACACTCCTCCGTTTCTCCAGCCACTCCCGCGTTTTTCCCAGAAACGGTAGCATTTTTTCCCACACGCCCCTAAAATGGCCTGTTTCCGCCCAGAAACACCCACTTCCTGTCAATCACATTACGATCACCAGAACAATGAAAAAACCGTGAGTAATATTCCTAACTGCATAGCAAATTTACTTGGCGCAGTCGCAGTGTGAACATTGCGCATGCGCATTAAGCGGAAAATCGCTGCGATGCGAAGAAAATTACCGAGCGAACAACTCGGAATGACCACCTATGTGCACTGCAGGGAAGGCAGATTTAACATGTGCAGAGAGAGTTAGATTTGGGTGTGGTGTGTTCAATCTGCAATCTAATTTGCAGTGTAAAAATAAAGCAGTCAGTATTTACCCTGCACAGAAACAAAATAACTCACCCAAATCTAACTCTTTCTGCACATGTTATATCTGCCTCCCCTGCAGTACACATGGTTTTGCCCAACTGCTAACAAAATTCCTGCTGCGATCAACTTGCAATTACCCCCATCGATTGATGTTTTCACACTGCTCGTGTATATAAGACATAGGGCCTAATTCAGTTTGGATCGTAATACGCGTTCCAACCGCAAAAACTATGAAGTGGATGGGGGCATATACGCAGGGTCCATCCTGTGCGTGTGCCTACATTTTCTCCGGGTGCCCCGCAGAAAATACGAATGCCTCTGCCTGTCAATCAGTAGAGGGCGTACCTTCGCAGGTATATCGCGATCATGAGCCATGTCTCCCATTTTTGTCATTATAGGTGCTCTGTGAGCTGCTGGCCATGCCCCAGCCCCTCTGTCTCCCGTGAATAGAGATTGAGGCTTATTCAGACCAGATCGCTTCAATTTATTTTCACCCAGCGGGCAATCTGGTTTGCACTGCACATGCGTATGCGCCACAATGCGTAAGTGCGACGGTCCGGAGATCACAAGAAGATTGACAAGAAGAGGGTGTTTGTGTGGGTGGCAACTGAATGTGTCTAGGGAGTGTCCGGAAAAACACTGGAGGGACCCGGCGTTTTGTGGGAGGATTTGTGACGTCACCTCAATGGCTGAGTAAGTGCTGAGCTGTGCAGCTCTTGTGCACATGTGATCACACACCTGCACAGCAAATTTTCCCTTCCGCTGTAGGCGACAACTACCTGATTACAGGGATGCAAAAAACACACCCTAGCGATCAGGTCTGAATTACCCACAATGTGCATATTTGCAGAGCAACAAGCTACAGGGAGCCTTCCACCCCCCCCCCTTCCCCATGGGAAGGGGGGGGGGGTTGTTTGGGTTAGCTGGACATTCCCCAAAAAAGTGACTGTCCTGCAAAAATTGGGATAGTTGGGAGGTATGTTCAAATACATTTATTGTTTTGCATGCAGGGTAAATACTGGCTTCTTTGACATTTAGCCACAAATGCTGCACAGCTGAATTACAGTATTACACTGCAATTAACAGTTATGCTAGGACATTCCCCCTCCCAAATCTACCTCTCTCTGCATGTTACATCTGTCCCACAGTGGCGTGCGGTGAGGTCAGTGGCTAGTGAGGCACTACAGCCATAATGTCCGCCGAATCCTGCCGATGACCCTTAGCCAATGCCCGCTACTGCCTCTGAGCCGATACCCGCTGCCACCGCCAATGGCTTACAAACTCGCCCACAATCAACTGACCCAGCCCTCCACCACTAATTTCTATCTCAGTCCGATGCCGCCAATGCCCGCTGCCTGCCTGCTCATTGTTCTCGTTATATATTATAAATTTTTAAAGAAAAAAAAAATGAGTGTTTGGGACTGGGAAGGGTGAGGGAGGAGGACATGAATGCAATTTTGTTGTCCAGGGCTTCCATTAACTTAAAGGAGAAGGGTCTGAATGGGTTAAAAAAAATGCGTGAGGTCCCCCCTCCTTAGTATAACCAGCCTCGGGCTCTTTGAGCCGGTCCTGGTTATTTAAATACTGGGGGAAAAATTGGACAGGGGTTCCCCATATTTAGACAACCAGCACCGGGCTCTTAGACCGGTCCAGGTTCCAAAAATACGTGGGACAATAGATGTAGGGGTCCCCCATATTTTTAAAACCAGCACCGGGCTCCACTAGCCAGAGAGATAATGCCACAGCCGGGGGACACTTTTATGTAGGTCCCTGCGGCCCTGGCATTACCCCTCCAACTAGTCACCCCTGGCTGGGGTTCCCTGGAGGAGTGGGGACCCCTTAAATCAAGAGGTTCCTCCCCTCGAGGCACCCAAGGGCCAGGGGTGAAGCCCGAGGCTGTCCCCAGCACCCCTGGGTGGTGGGTGCCGGGCTCATAGCCATGTGTGTAAAAAAAGAATATTGTTTTTTCGTTGTGAAACTACAAGGCCCTGCAAGCCTCCCCCGCTTGCTGGTACTTGGAGAACCTCAAGTACCAGCAGGCGGGGAAATAACGGGCTTGCTGGTACCTGTAGTTCTACAACAACAAAAAATACCCAAATAAAAACACAAACACACACAGCGTGACAGTAAAATTATTGAGACAGGCTGTAGCATGTGGGTGGATGTAACCCTATAAAAGTGATGGATTGGGTGACTATGACAATACCCACTGTTGCTGTCTGAAAAATGATGGATTTATAGATTGCTCTGCCGAGACATGTTTTTTTCTAAAATGCACCACAGGTATGGATGGATAGTATACTTGACGACACAGAGGTAGGTAGAGCAGTGGCCTACTGTACCGTAATGCTATATATTATATTATTTATTATTATTATTATCCTTTATTTATATGGCGCCACAAGGGTTCCGCAGTGCCCAATTACAGAGTACATAAACAAATAATCAAACAGGAAAACAGCAACTTACAGTTGACGACAATATAGGACAAGTACAGGGTAAATAAACATAGCTACATCAGCAGATGACACTGGAATAAGTATCAGGTGGCAGAAGACTGCTGGATTTGGTGCAGCTGAAGATTATTAAAGTAAGAAAAGAGTAAGCACATGAGGGAAGAGGGCCCTGCTCGTGAGAGCTTACATTCTAAAAGGGAGGGGTAGACAGACAGGGGTGAGACAGATGGGGTACATAGAGAGCATGGAACAGAGGTTTAGGATGAGATTTGGCGGGGTTTGGTGAAGAAGTGGGTCTTGAGAGCCCGTTTGAAGTTTTGTAGAGAGGTGGAGAGTCTGAGGGGGAGAGGTAGGGAATTCCAGAGAAGTGGTGCAGCACGTGAAAAATCTTGGAGGTAGGAGTGGGAGGAAGTAATCCGTAGGCAGGAGAGTCGGTGTGCATTAGCAGAGCGAAGAGGACGGGTGGGAGTGTAAAGCGAGATAAGATCAGAGATGTAGATGGGAGAGGAGTGGGTGAGGGCTTTGTAAGCAAGTGTGAGAAGCTTGAAATGGATTCTGAAAGGGAAGGGGAGCCAGTGAAGGACTAGTAAGAGAGGAGAGGTGGACGTAGTGCGTTTGGTGAGGAAAATGAGCCGGGCAGCAGCATTGAGGATAGATTGGAGTGGAGAGAGGTATTTGTCAGGAATGCCAGTCAGGAAGAGATTACAGCAGTCCAGTCTGGAGATGACCAGTGAGTGGATAAGAGTCTTAGTAGCATCCTGGGTCAGAAAGGGTCTGATCCTGGAAATATTTTTTAGATGAAAACGGCAGGTTTGTGAGAGGTGCTGAATGTGTGGTTTGAAGGAGAGGGAGGAGTCAAGGATTACTCCAAGACAGCGCGCTTGGGGGGTAGAGGAGATAGTAGTGCCATTAATAGATAATGAGATTGTAGGAGGTGAGATTATGCGGGAGGGAGGGAAGATGATCAGCTCGGTCTTAGACATGTTAAATTTAAGAAAGCGCTGGGACATCCAGGAAGAGATAGCAGAGAGACAGTTGGAGATATGAGTGAGGAGAGTAGGGGAGAGGTCTGGAGAGGAAAGATAGATTTGAGTGTCATCAGCATAGAGATGATATTGGAAACCAAAAGAACTAATGAGCTTACCTAGTGAGGACGTATAGAGAGAGAAGAGAAGAGGACCAAGGACAGAACCTTGGGGTACCCCTACAGTTAGTGGAAGTGAGGGGGAGGTGGAGTCATGAGAGGAGACAGAGAATGAACGGTCAGAAAGGTAGGACGACAACCAAGAGAGGGCAGTGTTACGCAGACCAATGGAGTGAAGGATTTGCAGTAGGAGAGGATGGTCCACAGTGTCAAAAGCAGCAGAGAGATCAAGTAGAATAAGTAGAGAGTAGTGTCCCTTAGATTTAGCAGCATGGAGGTCATTGCATACTTTTGTAAGGGCAGTTTCAGTGGAGTGGAGAGGACGGAAGCCAGACTGGAATGGGTCAAGCAGTGAGTGTGAGGAAAGAAAGGAAGTAAGGCGGTTGTAGACAATACGCTCAAGGAGTTTGGAGGCAAAAGGGAGGAGAGAGATGGGTCGGTAGTTGGAGAGAGTGTTTGGATCAAGGGTAGGTTTTTTAAGAATAGGAGAGATGAGAGCGTGCTTGAAGGCAGAGGGGACAGTGCCTGATGAGAGGGAGAGATTGAGAAGGTGGGAAAGATGGGAACAAGCAGAAGAAGAGAGGTGGCAAAGGAGGCGGGAGGGGATAGGGTCAAGTGGGGAGGTGGTGAGGGGACAGGAACGAATGAGGGCCATGACTTCCTCTCCAGATGCATGGGAGAAAGATGACAGAGTTGGTGCGAGGGATGGGGAGGGTTGGTAAGGGATGGGAGAAGGCTGGTTACTGATAGTCTGGTGTGATGTGATGTCCTGACGTATGGAGTCAATTTTGGATGTGAAGTAAGTGGCAAAGTCAAGAGCAGAGAGTGAGGAAGGGAGACGAGGTGGAGGTGGGCAGAGGAGTGAGTTGAGAGTGGCAAAGAGGCGCCGGGGGTTGGAAGACTGGGAGGAGATGAGGTTCTTGAAGTATGACTGTTTAGCAAGAGAAAGGGCAGCACTGAAGGATGAGAGCATAAGTTTGAAATGGAGGAAGTCTGCCTTAGAGCGTGATTTCCTCCAGTGTCGCTCAGCAGTACATGAGCATTTTTGCAGATATCTGGTGCATTTGGTGTGCCAGGGTTGAGGTGTTAATTTGCAAGGGTGAATAGTGGTTGGTGGAGCAACAGAGTCAAGAGCAGAAGTATGGGAAGCATTGTATGTGGAAGTGGCTTGTTCAGGGCATGAGAGAGAGAGAATAGGAGAGAGAAGTGAGTCAAACAGAGAGGAAAGGAATGTGGTGTCAATAGCTTCAATGTTACGCTTAGTGATGGTAGCCTTAGGAGGTAGAGATGGGGAAGTCGAGAGAGATAGGTTGAAGGAGAGCAGGTGGTGGTCAGAGAGGGGAAATGGGGAGATGGAAAAATCAGAAATATCACAGCGGTGAGTGAAGACCAGATCCAGTGAGCTCCCATTCACATGGGAGGGTGAGGAGGTCCACTGGGAGAGACCAAGTGAAGAGGTGAGGTTAAGGAGTTTAGAGGCAGGGGATTGTGTGGGGATGTCAATAGGGATGTTGAAATCGCCTAGGATAATGGTGGGAATGTCAGAAGAGAGGAAGTGAGGAAGCCAGGAAGCAAAGTTGTCGATGAATTTGGAAGCAGTGCCAGGGGGGCGGTAAATGACAGCTACTCTAAGATGGACTGGTTGGAAGAGGCATATGGCGTGGACCTCAAATGTAGAGAATATAAGGGATGGTTCTGGTGGTATGAGTTGGTAGGAGTAACTAGAAGGTAAAAGGACCCCAACACCACCCCCATGGCAACCCCCAGGTCGGGGGGTGTGTGTGAATGTAAGGCGCCCAGCAGAGAGAGCAGCAGCAGAAGTAGTGTCAGAGGGCATAATCCAAGTTTCAGTAATGGCTAGTAGGTGTAGGGAGTTGGAAATGAAAAGGTCATGAGTGGGGACCAGTTTGTTACAAACAGATCTGGCATTCCAGAGGGCACAGGATAGGGGGTATGAGTTTGTGGGAGAGATGTGAATTAGATTTTCAGGGTTGCTGTAGCGATGAGGTGGGATTAACTTTGAGGGCAGGGATGATGAGAGAGTAGTGATGGTACGGGTGCCTGAGCTAGGAGGGGAAACTGCAGGAGGTGGGCAGGGAGGGAGGTCAGTGTGATGTGGATGGGGGTGTGGGGAGGTGACAGGGAAGGGAGAGAGGGAGCAGGGCTGAGTTGTGGGGTAGCAGGACCATGGGGCAGAGGTGAATGAAAGTGGGGTAACAGGAAAGGTGGGGGAAGGAAACAGAGGGATGGAGGGGAGACAGAGGAGGGGAGAGAGGAGGAGGTGGAGGAGACTAGTGGGGAAGGATAAAGATACATTATTAGGTAGACACTGAGTGATGTGGGGAGTATAAGAAAACCTTGACATAGTGTTAAGTAGGTAAATAGGTTGAAGTAGTGGAAGTAGGAGAGGAGACTGTAAGGCAATCCGAGCAGAAGAATTGCAGAAATGCAGGTGAGAAAAGCAGTGTAGGCTCAAGGGGTGTAGATTTAGTATGAAATGAGTCAAAAGCGTAGATAAAGTGGGTGCAGAAATGTATTTGGAGTGTAAGAAATGAAAGGATTGTGAGAGGTTTAAGAAGCAATGGTAATTATGTTAGATGTTTTAAGTGTTTGCAGGTAAAATTGCATTGGTGCAGCTGTGCTTAAAAAACAAAATTACAATAATACAGATACAGGCATTTGTAGGTGAAATGGATGGTTTATGAAATGTCCAAGTAAGGTAGTTCTGTGCTATGTAATCAGATGCAACAATCAGGAGGTGAGTGATCTGAGGAGTAAGTGACTCACATTTGTTATTAGTTCTTCAGTTTTCTTTGTTTTGTTAGATTGGTGTGCTTCTGTTTTCCTTCTTTTTCACTTCGATTGAACGCTGATTGAACACTGTTGTTATGTGTCAATTTTAGCACGCTTTGATAAAAATGCACGCTTAGATCAATAAATGCACAGCCAAATGGCTTTGCACAGCCTACACCATTGGACTTAAGTAGAAGACTATTACAAGTGAAACCAATAATTGAAATCTGTAACCACACTCCACCCCCTCAAATGCCAGGCAATAAATTACCTTAAAAACAACAACCAGGCATTCCACAAAGATTAAACTGGGTCTATATCATTCAAAACTTTAAAAAAGTACTTCAAAATCACATACTATGCAATAATGTTTCAATTTGCATAACCCAGCAGAATTAGCTTTGCATATATAGATATAGTGCAGCAGAATATATTGGTGGTTGTAGTCAATTGTAATTACCTGTAGGTGACAAGAAGAGAAGAAACGTCAATTCACAATCGATATCAGCTGAAGATAAATTAACGCTGATTGAACGCTGCTGTTATGTGTCAATTTTATCACGCTTTGATAAAAATGCACGCTTAGATCAATAAATGCACAGCCAAACGGCTTTGCACAGCCTACACCATTGGACTTAAGTAGAAGACTATTACAAGTGAAACCAATAATTGAAATCTGTAACCACACCCCACCCCCTCAAATGCCAGGCAATAAATTACCTTAAAAACAACAACCAGGCATTCCACAAAGATTAAACTGGGTCTATATCATTCAAAACTTTAAAAAAGTACTTAAAAATCACATACTATGCAATATTGTTTCAATTTGCATTACCCAGCAGAATTAGCTTTGCATATATAGATATAGTGCAGCAGAATATATTGGTGGTTGTAGTCAATTGTAATTACCCAGCAGAATTAGCTTTGCAAATATAGATATAGTGCAGCAGAATATATTGGTGGTTGTAGTCAATTGTAATTACCCAGCAGAATTAGCTTTGCATATATATAGTGCAGCAGAATATATTGGTGGTTGTAGTAAATTGTAATTACCCAGCAGCAGCTCTACTGCACTCAACATCACCAGTGCTCACAATATATATAATGCTATATACTATGCCATAGTGGTGCTTACTATATAACACCTCCTACTGCGTTCCCCCTGGCAATGAGCATGACACCCAGAGAGTGAAACCCCTGGCAATGAGCATGACACCCAGCACGTGAAACTCTTGGCATTGAGCAGTTTTTGTAAAAGTAATTAGAAGCTTTACTGTAGGGCATAGTGTATCACAGATATTGTGGTGAGTGACATAATATGTTCCAAAGGGCATTAATGTGTGGGGCTTAACATGGTGGAAATTACTGTACTTTTTTCCCTGTGGTGGCCGAGGTCTGTTGGTGCAGGGTCAAGAACTGGGGTGTAAGGTAGTCTTTGCCTGCAAGGCTACGCCCATTTTATGGAGACCATACCCATTTTTGCGAGGTCACGCCCCCCCCCCCCCATCCCGTCCGGAGCGCTCACGCAAATATAGTTTTTTTTATATATATATATGGGGAAGGGGCACAATTTTTAATGCCAATGGTTGCGGGGGGCACGCATTTTTAAATCTCGCATTTGAAGCCAAATTGTTTAGAAACACCCCTGCAAGAAAATATCTGCAAATCCAATGTTACCATAAGTGTGGCATATACCTGCGCTTGCTGCTGCACAACCTCTATTCATATCGCTGAATTCAATTAGGGAGATGTTCTCACCCCGCGAGCAAGCGCAGGTATATGCCACACTTAAATGTATGGGTATGGTCTCCATAAAATGAGCGTAGCCTTGCAGGCAAAGACTACCTTACACCCCAGTTCTTGACCCTGCACCAACAGACCTCGGCCACCACAGGGAAAAAAGTACAGTAATTTCCACCATGTTAAGCCCCACACATTAATGCCCTTTGGAACATATTATGTCACTCACCACAATATCTGTGATACACTATGCCCTACAGTAAAGCTTCTAATTACTTTTACAAAAACTGCTCAATGCCAAGAGTTTCACGTGCTGGGTGTCATGCTCATTGCCAGGGGTTTCACTCTCTGGGTGTCATGCTCATTGCCAGGGGGAACGCAGTAGGGGGTGTTATATAGTAAGCACCACTATGGCATAGTATATAGCATTATATATATTGTGAGCACTGGTGATGTTGAGTGCAGTAGAGCTGCTGCTGGGTAATTACAATTTACTACAACCACCAATATATTCTGCTGCACTATATATATGCAAAGCTAATTCTGCTGGGTAATTACAATTGACTACAACCACCAATATATTCTGCTGCACTATATCTATATTTGCAAAGCTAATTCTGCTGGGTAATTACAATTGACTACAACCACCAATATATTCTGCTGCACTATATCTATATATGAAAAGCTAATTCTGCTGAGTAATTACAATTGACTACAACCACCAATATATTCTGCTGCACTATATCTATATATGCAAAGCTAATCCTGCTGGGTAATGCAAATTGAAACATTATTGCATAGTATGTGATTTTTAAGTACTTTTTTAAAGTTTTGAATGATATAGACCCAGTTTAATCTTTGTGGAATGCCTGGTTGTTGTTTTTAAGGTAATTTATTGCCTGGCATTTGAGGGGGTGGGGTGTGGTTACAGATTTCAATTATTGGTTTCACTTGTAATAGTCTTCTACTTAAGTCCAATGGTGTAGGCTGTGCAAAGCCGTTTGGCTGTGCATTTATTGATCCAAGCGTGCATTTTTATCAAAGCGTGATAAAATTGACACATAACAGCAGCGTTCAATCAGCGTTAATTTATCTTCAGCTGATATCGATTGTGAATTGACGTTTCTTCTCTTCTTGTCACCTACAGGTAATTACAATTGACTACAACCACCAATATATTCTGCTGCACTATATCTATATATGCAAAGCTAATTCTGCTGGGTTATGCAAATTGAAACATTATTGCATAGTATGTGATTTTGAAGTACTTTTTTAAAGTTTTGAATGATATAGACCCAGTTTAATCTTTGTGGAATGCCTGGTTGTTGTTTTTAAGGTAATTTATTGCCTGGCATTTGAGGGGGTGGGGTGTGGTTACAGATTTCAATTATTGGTTTCACTTGTAATAGTCTTCTACTTAAGTCCAATGGTGTAGGCTGTGCAAAGCCATTTGGCTGTGCATTTATTGATCTAAGCGTGCATTTTTATCAAAGCGTGATAAAATTGACACATAACAGCAGTGTTCAATCAGCGTTCAATCGAAGTGAAAAAGAAGGAAAACAGAAGCACACCAATCTAACAAAACAAAGAAAACTGAAGAACTAATAACAAATGTGAGTCACTTACTCCTCAGATCACTCACCTCCTGATTGTTGCATCTGATTACATAGCACAGAACTACCTTACTTGGACATTTCATAAACCATCCATTTCACCTACAAATGCCTGTATCTGTATTATTGTAATTTTGTTTTTTAAGCACAGCTGCACCAATGCAATTTTACCTGCAAACACTTAAAACATCTAACATAATTACCATTGCTTCTTAAACCTCTCACAATCCTTTCATTTCTTACACTCCAAATACATTTCTGCACCCACTTTATCTACGCTTTTGACTCATTTCATACTAAATCTACACCCCTTGAGCCTACACTGCTTTTCTCACCTGCATTTCTGCAATTCTTCTGCTCAGATTGCTTTACAGTCTCCTCTCCTACTTCCACTACTTCAACCTATTTACCTACTTAACACTATGTCAAGGTTTTCTTATACTCCCCACATCACTCAGTGTCTACCTAATAATGTATCTTTATCCTTCCCCACTAGTCTCCTCCACCTCCTCCTCTCTCCCCTCCTCTGTCTCCCCTCCATCCCTCTGTTTCCTTCCCCCACCTTTCCTGTTACCCCACTTTCATTCACCTCTGCCCCATGGTCCTGCTACCCCACAACTCAGCCCTGCTCTCTCTCTCCCTTCCCTGTCACCTCCCCACACCCCCATCCACATCACACTGACCTCCCTCCCTGCCCACCTCCTGCAGTTTCCCCTCCTAGCTCAGGCACCCGTACCATCACTACTCTCTCATCATCCCTGCCCTCAAAGTTAATCCCACCTCATCGCTACAGCAACCCTGAAAATCTAATTCACATCTCTCCCACAAACTCATACCCCCTATCCTGTGCCCTCTGGAATGCCAGATCTGTTTGTAACAAACTGGTCCCCACTCATGACCTTTTCATTTCCAACTCCCTACACCTACTAGCCATTACTGAAACTTGGATTATGCCCTCTGACACTACTTCTGCTGCTGCTCTCTCTGCTGGGGGCCTTACATTCACACACACACCCCGACCTGGGGGTCGCCATGGGGGTGGTGTTGGGGTCCTTTTACCTTCTAGTTACTCCTACCAACTCATACCACCAGAACCATCCCTTATATTCTCTACATTTGAGGTCCACGCCATATGCCTCTTCCAACCAGTCCATCTTAGAGTAGCTGTCATTTACCGCCCCCCTGGCACTGCTTCCAAATTCATCGACAACTTTGCTTCCTGGCTTCCTCACTTCCTCTCTTCTGACATTCCCACCATTATCCTAGGCGATTTCAACATCCCTATTGACATCCCCACACAATCCCCTGCCTCTAAACTCCTTAACCTCACCTCTTCACTTGGTCTCTCCCAGTGGACCTCCTCACCCTCCCATGTGAATGGGAGCTCACTGGATCTGGTCTTCACTCACCGCTGTGATATTTCTGATTTTTCCAACTCCCCATTTCCCCTCTCTGACCACCACCTGCTCTCCTTCAACCTATCTCTCTCGACTTCCCCATCTCTACCTCCTAAGGCTACCATCACTAAGCGTAACATTGAAGCTATTGACACCACATTCCTTTCCTCCCTGTTTGACTCACTTCTCTCTCCTATTCTCTCTCTCTCATGCCCTGAACAAGCCACTTTCAACATACAATGCTTCCCTTACTTCTGCTCTTGACTCTGTTGCTCCACCAACCACTATTCACCCTTGCAAATTAACACCTCAACCCTGGCACACCAAATGCACCAGATATCTGCAAAAATGCTCATGTACTGCTGAGCGACACTGGAGGAAATCACGCTCTAAGGCAGACTTCCTCCATTTCAAACTTATGCTCTCATCCTTCAGTGCTGCCCTTTCTCTTGCTAAACAGTCATACTTCAAGAACCTCATCTCCTCCCAGTCTTCCAACCCCCGGCGCCTCTTTGCCACTCTCAACTCACTCCTCTGCCCACCTCCACCTCGTCTCCCTTCCTCACTCTCTGCTCTTGACTTTGCCACTTACTTCACATCCAAAATTGACTCCATACGTCAGGACATCACATCACACCAGACTATCAGTAACCAGCCTTCTCCCATCCCTTACCAACCCTCCCCATCCCTCGCACCAACTCTGTCATCTTTCTCCCATGCATCTGGAGAGGAAGTCATGGCCCTCATTCGTTCCTGTCCACTCACCACCTCCCCACTTGACCCTATCCCCTCCCGCCTCCTTTGCCACCTCTCTTCTTCTGCTTGTTCCCATCTTTCCCACCTTCTCAATCTCTCCCTCTCATCAGGCACTGTCCCCTCTGCCTTCAAGCACGCTCTCATCTCTCCTATTCTTAAAAAACCTACCCTTGATCCAAACACTCTCTCCAACTACCGACCCATCTCTATCCTCCCTTTTGCCTCCAAACTCCTTGAGCGTATTGTCTACAACCGCCTTACTTCCTTTCTTTCCTCACACTCACTGCTTGACCCATTCCAGTCTGGCTTCCGTCCTCTCCACTCCACTGAAACTGCCCTTACAAAAGTATGCAATGACCTCCATGCTGCTAAATCTAAGGGACACTACTCTCTACTTATTCTACTTGATCTCTCTGCTGCTTTTGACACTGTGGACCATCCTCTCCTACTGCAAATCCTTCACTCCATTGGTCTGCGTAACACTGCCCTCTCTTGGTTGTCGTCCTACCTTTCTGACCGTTCATTCTCTGTCTCCTCTCATGACTCCACCTCCCCCTCACTTCCACTAACTAGGGGTACCCCAAGGTTCTGTCCTTGGTCCTCTTCTCTTCTCTCTCTATACGTCCTCACTAGGTAAGCTCATTAGTTCTTTTGGTTTCCAATATCATCTCTATGCTGATGACACTCAAATCTATCTTTCCTCTCCAGACCTCTCCCCTACTCTCCTCACTCGTATCTCCAACTGTCTCTCTGCTATCTCTTCCTGGATATCCCAGCGCTTTCTTAAACTTAACATGTCTAAGACCGAGCTGGTCATCTTCCCTCCCTCCCGCATAATCTCACCTCCTACAATCTCATTATCTATTGATGGCACTACTATCTCCTCTACCCCCCAAGCGCGCTGTCTTGGAGTAATCCTTGACTCCTTCCTATCCTTCAAACCACACATTCAGCACCTCTCACAAACCTGCCGTTTTCATCTAAAAAATATTTCCAGGATCAGACCCTTTCTGACCCAGGATGCTACTAAGACTCTTATCCACTCACTGGTCATCTCCAGACTGGACTGCTGTAATCTCTTCCTGACTGGCATTCCTGACAAATACCTCTCTCCACTCCAATCTATCCTCAATGCTGCTGCCCGGCTCATTTTCCTCACCAAACGCACTACGTCCACCTCTCCTCTCTTACTAGTCCTTCACTGGCTCCCCTTCCCTTTCAGAATCCATTTCAAGCTTCTCACACTTGCTTACAAAGCCCTCACCCACTCCTCTCCCATCTACATCTCTGATCTTATCTCGCTTTACACTCCCACCCGTCCTCTTCGCTCTGCTAATGCACACCGACTCTCCTGCCTACGGATTACTTCCTCCCACTCCTACCTCCAAGATTTTTCACGTGCTGCACCACTTCTCTGGAATTCCCTACCTCTCCCCCTCAGACTCTCCACCTCTCTACAAAACTTCAAACGGGCTCTCAAGACCCACTTCTTCACCAAACCCAGCCAAATCTCATCCTAAACCTCTGTTCCATGCTCTCTATGTACCCCATCTGTCTCACCCCTGTCTGTCTACCCCTCCCTTTTAGAATGTAAGCTCTCACGAGCAGGGCCCTCTTCCCTCATGTGCTTACTCTTTTCTTACTTTAATAATCTTCAGCTGCACCAAATCCAGCTGTCTTCTGCCACCTGATACTTATTCCAGTGTCATCTGCTGATGTAGCTATGTTTATTTACCCTGTACTTGTCCTATATTGTCGTCAACTGTAAATTGCTGTTTTCCTGTTTGATTATTTGTTTATGTACTCTGTAATTGGGCACTGCGGAACCCTTGTGGCGCCATATAAATAAAGGATAATAATAATAATAAATAATATAATATATAGCAGTACGGTACAGTAGGCCACTGCTCTACCTACCTCTGTGTCGTCAAGTATACTATCCATCCATACCTGTGGTGCATTTTAGAAAAAAACATGTCTCGGCAGAGCAATCTATAAATCCATCATTTTTCAGACAGCAACAGTGGGTATTGTAATAGTCACCCAATCCATCACTTTTATAGGTCTTGTAGTTCCACAACGAAAAAACAATATTCTTTTTTTACACACATGGCTATCAGCCCGGCACCCACCACCCAGGGGTGCTGGGGACAGCCTCGGGCTTCACCCCTGGCCCTTGGGTGCCTCGAGGGGAGGAACCTCTTGATTTAAGGGGTCCCCACTCCTCCAGGGAACCCCGGCCAGGGGTGACTAGTTGGAGGGGTAATGCCAGGGCCGCAGGGACCTACATAAAAGTGTCCCCCGGCTGTGGCATTATCTCTCTGGCTAGTGGAGCCCGGTGCTGGTTTTAAAAATATGGGGTACCCCTACATCTATTGTCCCACGTATTTTTGGAACCTGGACCGGTCTAAGAGCCCGGTGCTGGTTGTCTAAATACGGGGAACCCCTGTCCAATTTTTCCCCCAGTATTTAAATAACCAGGACCGGCTCAAAGAGCCCGAGGCTGGTTATACTAAGGAGGGGGGACCTCACGCATTTTTTTTAACCCATTCAGACCCTTCTCCTTTAAGTTAATGGAAGCCCTGGACAACAAAATTGCATTCATGTCCTCCTCCCTCACCCTTCCCAGTCCCAAACACTCCATTCACTCCATTTTTTTTTTCTTTAAAAATTTATAATATATAACGAGAACAATGAGCAGGCAGGCAGCGGGCATTGGCGGCATCGGACTGAGATAGAAATTAGTGGTGGAGGGCTGGGTCAGTTGATTGTGGGCGAGTTTGTAAGCCATTGGCGGTGGCAGCGGGTATCGGCTCAGAGGCAGTAGCGGGCATTGGCTAAGGGTCATCGGCAGGATTCGGCGGACATTATGGCTGTAGTGCCTCACTAGCCACTGACCTCACCGCACGCCACTGTGGGACAGATGTAACATGCAGAGAGAGGTAGATTTGGGAGGGGGAATGTCCTAGCATAACTGTTAATTGCAGTGTAATACTGTAATTCAGCTGTGCAGCATTTGTGGCTAAATGTCAAAGAAGCCAGTATTTACCCTGCATGCAAAACAATAAATGTATTTGAACATACCTCCCAACTATCCCAATTTTTGCAGGACAGTCACTTTTTTGGGGAATGTCCAGCTAACCCAAACAACCCCCCCCCCCTTCCCATGGGAAAGGGGGGGGGGGGGGGGTGGAAGGCTCCCTGTAGCTTGTTGCTCTGCAAATATGCACATTGTGGGTAATTCAGACCTGATCGCTAGGGTGTGTTTTTTGCATCCCTGTAATCAGGTAGTTGTCGCCTACAGCGGAAGGGAAAATTTGCTGTGCAGGTGTGTGATCACATGTGCACAAGAGCTGCACAGCTCAGCACTTACTCAGCCATTGAGGTGACGTCACAAATCCTCCCACAAAACGCCGGGTCCCTCCAGTGTTTTTCCGGACACTCCCTAGAAACATTCAGTTGCCACCCACACAAACACCCTCTTCTTGTCAATCTTCTTGTGATCTCCGGACCGTCGCACTTACGCATTGTGGCGCATACGCATGTGCAGTGCAAACCAGATTGCCCGCTGGGTGAAAATAAATTGAAGCGATCTGGTCTGAATAAGCCTCAATCTCTATTCACGGGAGACAGAGGGGCTGGGGCATGGCCAGCAGCTCACAGAGCACCTATAATGACAAAAATGGGAGACATGGCTCATGATCGCGATATACCTGCGAAGGTACGCCCTCTACTGATTGACAGGCAGAGGCATTCGTATTTTCTGCGGGGCACCCGGAGAAAATGTAGGCACACGCACAGGATGGACCTTGCGTATATGCCCCCATCCTCTTCATAGTTTTTGCGGTTGGAACGCGTATTACGATCCAAACTGAATTAGGCCCTATGTCTTATATACACGAGCAGTGTGAAAACATCAATCGATGGGGGTAATTCCAAGTTGATCGCAGCAGGAATTTTGTTAGCAGTTGGGCAAAACCATGTGTACTGCAGGGGAGGCAGATATAACATGTGCAGAAAGAGTTAGATTTGGGTGAGTTATTTTGTTTCTGTGCAGGGTAAATACTGACTGCTTTATTTTTACACTGCAAATTAGATTGCAGATTGAACACACCACACCCAAATCTAACTCTCTCTGCACATGTTAAATCTGCCTTCCCTGCAGTGCACATAGGTGGTCATTCCGAGTTGTTCGCTCGGTAATTTTCTTCGCATCGCAGCGATTTTCCGCTTAATGCGCATGCGCAATGTTCACACTGCGACTGCACCAAGTAAATTTGCTATGCAGTTAGGAATATTACTCACGGTTTTTTCATCGTTCTGGTGATCGTAATGTGATTGACAGGAAGTGGGTGTTTCTGGGCGGAAACAGGCCGTTTTAGGGGCGTGTGGGAAAAAATGCTACCGTTTCTGGGAAAAACGCGGTAGTGGCTGGAGAAACGGAGGAGTGTCTGGGCGAACGCTGGGTGTGTTTGTGACGTCAAACCAGGAACGACAAGCACTGAACTGATCGCACTGGCAGAGTAAGTCTCGAGCTACTCAGAAACTGCACAGAGATGTCTTATCGCAATATTGCAAATCTTTCGTTCGCAATTTTAAGATGCTAAGATTCACTCCCAGTAGGCGGCAGCTTAGCGTGTGCAATGCTGCTAAAAGCAGCTTGCGAGCGAACAACTCGGAATGAGGGCCATGGGGGGTAATTCTGAGTTGATCGCAGCAGGATTTTTGTTAGCAGTTGGGCAAAACCATGTGCACTGCATTTACGAACAGATGATTTTTTATATAAATTTTAAAATGTTAGTAAATGTGTGTTTTTTTTTCAACCTGGAAGCCCAACATCGATTAAGATCGATCTTAAATAGACCCCTGGGTTTTAAGGATAACCATGGTTGAGTCCAATGGTTAATTCACATTGACCGAAGTTCTAATTAAGTCACCTGTGCTCAAGCATGATATCCTTAAAATCTGGATTGCAATGACAGCATTTTGGAACTATGCCTAAGGGTTTAATTTTTACATTTATCCACTGACAATAAATCTACCTACAATATCCCTGTAACTGTTATGATTACAGTATTTCACTAAATAATTTAATTTGCTGAACCTTCTGTAAAAAGAAATATTAAGCTGCTGTAATTCCCAGATGCAGCAAATTTGTTAGCTAGTGGGCAAAACCATGTGCACTGCAGGGTTGGGGGGGGGGCAGATATAACATTTGCAGAGAGATTTAGGTGGGTTATATTGTTTGTGTGCAGGGTAAATACTGGCTGTTTTGTTTTTACACTGCAATTTAGATTTCAGTTTGAACACACCGCACCAAAATCTAACTCTCTCTGCACATATTATACACCCCCCCCCCCTGCAGTGTACATGGTTTTAGCTAATAAATTTGCTGCTGTGATCAGATCTGAGTTAAGCCCTATGTATTTGGCACTGGCAAAGGGTTAGAGGCCTTGCTGTAGAGCTCACACCTTTCTTATCATGCATTGTAATATTTCCTATGTCCTGATGTTGTGCTCTCTGCTCCATCCAAGTAAACAGCAATGTAGCATGGCTATCAAAGAGCGTGAAGATTGCAGATTTCCTGGGATTAATGCTAAGGAATGCTATTCCAGAGGCTGCTGCTTTAATTCAAGTGTCACTGGGGTTAAATGGTGTTTTTACCTTAAAAACACAGGTAGAGTATATAGTACAGTGGTAAAGTGGGAGCATGTAGTGCTATTGATTACAGATTTGATGGAGCTTAAACATGGATAAGGTCCATGGCTCTAAGAGTTTATCTTGTGTATCCTTTATTCTTAGTCATGGTCAGATAAGATTAGAAAATACCATTCAAGTGGAAATTTCCTGTTAGCTGTTTTTCAGTTTGCTCAACTGTCTGATTAACTGGTCCTAAAAAAGGACCAAAGGAGCTAAATTGCCCTGTGATCTAGCTAAATTGCCCCAGTTAAAAAAAAAAAAAACTAAGCTGCTGTAATTCCTGGATGTTTCCTTACTGCATCAACAGGAAGTGACAAGAAACAATGTAATGTGGAACCGTACAGCAGAAGGGATTGCGGCTACCCCACAATAAGTGCAGCGGAATGTAAGAAGAGGAATTGTTGCTTTGACTGCAGCATTCCCGGGGTTAACTGGTGTTTCTTCAAGTCACAAGGTATGGAGCTGCTGTATAGTTACTCGCAAGTCAGTAGTTGTATGATGCTCACACCTGTTAAACTGGATACACACAGAATGCCCTACACAGGGGGTGAAATGAGCGCCCCCCCCCCACCCCCCGTACGCTCAGCACACATCACGCTGTGCTGAGCGGGGGCAGAGATGTGTGCTGAGCAGTTCGCTCAGCATACATCTCTCCCCAAAATCGGGCCGTGAATACTGACCTTTAAACTGGATCCACACTTAGATTATCTGTCCAATTTTTTTTTTCTAGTTGAAACAAAATTATGCTAATATGTGGCAGCAAAGGACAATTGACCATTTGCTCACAAACACTGGAAAACATCCAAAAATGGTCATTTAGATAAATTGGTTAAATCCATTTCATTTAGCTAATTTATCCAAACTACCTTTATTGTATCTTTGTGGGTGAATGATGTGTGGGTCAGTGTTGAGGGTGGTGGAGGAGATGGGTAATAGGCACAGCAGGGTGTGGACAGTCAAATAGTGTGCTTAGAGGTTCAGAGTCATTGTATGAGACTCTGGCAACAGTGACTTGATGAGTCTGGTGTCCATAGGGTGGGACGCATTAACCTTTTTATGCTATTGAAATAGTTCTCCTCCTGACCGACGCAGTTCCTTGCTCCGAGGTTGGTGTATTGTCCTGTTGCAGCGCCTCTCCACTGTGGTCACAGTGAGCTGTGTGGTGTTGCTGGCGCATGCCAATCTCCCCCCAACCTCCCTCTTGCATTTCAGACCTACGTACGCATGATGGGATCTTGTATGATATGCGCGTGTGCTGTAGAGATGAAAGTGGGGGTGAGGAGGCAGATCGTGAGATGGGGAAACTTTGTGGACTGTTAGCGAAGGGGAGCACTGGGCAATCTGAGTTGCAAAGAGGGCAGCAGAAGAGGTTATTGCATGTGCACTGGTGACAGGTCCATCCTTGGTGGCCAGCCTCAGTGGTAAAGGGGTACATGAGCTAGTGTCCCTTGGCCAGCCATGTACCATGGCCACCTCCCTACCTCCTATATATTCTCCCTGATCTGTCACTTTGTTACGGTCTGCTGCTGGCACTGGTGTATCGTCTTGCAGATGCCGTCTCCGCCCATTGCTGTGACTTCCCCCCGAGTTAGCCACACAGAGTGACAGATCTGGGAAAATATATAGGAGATCATTACTTTCACTTGCAGCCTACCTTATTTTTTGCAGCCTAGCATGCTCCTGACCCCTTCTCTCACTAATACTTATACAACATTCATGAACTCATCTTAAGGTTTCTTTATTATTCAGTCACACTGTCTTGGATCCAAACCATTTCCTGTGGCATTGCAGTCAAACAATTGAGCTATTTACCCTTGCATAGAAAGGTATAATCTAAGCTAGAGAATTCTATTTGGAGCTCACCTTGTACTTTGTGAAGAAATAATCAGCTTTGTGGCTGAGCAGATATATGGAGTGTGTGGCTGCACACTGCATTGATCTGCTGAGTTGCAATGCTAATAATTTTTTTTTTGCAAAGTACCAATAGCTTCATTGTGAAGGTGGAAAGAAGGGTGTTACGGCATGGAATGTACAAACTGCGAGACTCTGCTGGTAGCGCCTTTGTCTATTTAGTAGGAAGGGCACGTAACAGCCGGGGGGCAATGGAGGAAGCCCCTTTAGGGCTGGAGCCCGGCGGCAACTGACTCCGTTGTCTCTGGCAGTTCCGCCCCTGGACTAGAGGAATGGTCAAGAACATGGCAACATTTAATGCCAAAAAATGCAAAATCATACACGTCTCAAAAATGCAAAGGCTAACTATAATATTAAGGGCATTATAATGGCAAGAGGAAAGCTATCTAAGTATTACTATTTCAGGTGAGCAATGTAACAAAGCAATAGGAAAGGCAAGTCAGATGCTTGTTTGCATAGGTTAAAGAACCAGTAGCAGAAAAAAGTAATACAGGTTGAGTATCCCATATCCAAATATTCCGAAATACGGAATATTCCGAAATACGGACTTTTTTGAGTGAGACTGAGATAGTGAAACCTTTGTGTTTTGATGGCTCAGTGTACACAAACTTTGTTTAATACTCAAAGTTATTAAAAATATTGTATTAAATGAACTTCAGACTGTGTGTATAAGGTGTATATGAAACATAAATGAATTCTGTGAATGTACACACACTTTGTTTAATGCACAAAGTTATAAAAAATATTGGCTAAAATGACCTTCAGGCTGTGTGTATAAGGTGTATATGAAACATAAATGCCTTCTGTGCTTAGATTTAGGTCCCATCACCATAATATCTCGTTATGGTATGCAATTATTCCAAAATACAGAAAAATCCGATATCCAAAATTCCTCTGGTCCCAAGCATTTTGGATAAGGGATACTCAACCTGAAATGCCACTGTATAGGTCCTTGGTACAGCCACATTTAGAATCCTGTGTTCAGTTCCAGAAGCCATATCTGCAGAAGGCTGTAAATACATTAGGGCAACTAAAATTGTGCATGGCCTACATCACAAAACTTACCTGGAAATACTAAAAAATGTTGATGTGTATAGTTTGGAGAAGGGAAGAGGGAACATACAGTAATAGAAACATTTAAATATATAGGGAGGAATGTAATAGGGTGTGAGAATCAGAAAGTGAGAGATTTTGTGTTTTTTCCTGTTGTTTTTTTTTTTTTTTTTTTTGATTGTTTGTTTTTAAAGTGGCAATCCTTTACATGGCAAAACCAGGTTGATATTTGCCATGTAAAGGATTGCCACCGTGGGCATGTGTAGAAGGGGCACTGCTACTGTTGGCATTATGTGTGTAAGCTGCACTGATATGGTGGTTATGTGTATAAAGGGCACTGCGACTGTGGGTAGTATTATTATTATTATTATTATTATTATTATTACATGCGGTGTAATGACAATAAGATAGTGCTACTGTGTGGCGTATTTTGATTTGGGGTGCTATTGTGTGGCCATGCCCCTTCCTTGTGATACCACACCTTCTTTTTTTAAGGAGCGCACTGTCCCTTTATTAAGTATTGGAGAGAGGGCCCAAATTAATAGTTTGCAGGGAGGCGCCAAACACCCTAGCACTGGCCCTTTGGTAGGGGACAGGATTTGCTTCTGCTTGTGCACATATGTTATGATTGCCAGCCAACAGCACTGGTTTTGCCTATAACACTAACTATAAATATTTTGAATTGGTCCTGGACCACCAATCCAAGGCACCCCTGCAAGTGTCCTGAGGCACCCCAGGGTGCAGTTTGAGAACCACTGGTCTAGTGAGTACCCAGGATAATTATTGTAGCTGGTCTGCGGGTAACAGCTCTCAGATCCACTTCTAGAAAAAATGCAGCAATGTAATTTGAGTGACAAACTGCAGAGATGAACCCTTTCTGTGACTGCTGCACAGGGATCACACAAACTCTATTCATAGGGCTGACTTCACTTAGGGGAGATGTTCTCACCCCGCAAAGAAGTGCGAGTATATACCGCACTTACGGTACCATTGGATTTACAGATATTTTCTTGCAATACACTATGGGGGTCATTCTGAGTTGATTGCTCGCTAGCAGTTTTTAGCAGCCATGCAAACGCATTGTCGCTGCCCACTGGAGAGTGTATATTCACTTTGGAGAAGTGCGAATACTTGAGTAGCAGAGCGCCTGCAAAATCGTTTCAAAATAAGACCAGCACTGTAGTTACACTTCGTGTGCGTTGATTCTAACAACCGAGGGACGGCTTTTGATGTCACACACCCATCCAGCGAATGCCCAGCCACGTCTGCATTTCTTCTGCCACGCCTGCATTTTTCCAAGCACTCCCTGAAAACGGTCAGTTGACACCCAGAAACGCCCTCTTTCTGTCAATCTCCTTGTGGCCTGTTCTGTGATTGGAATAATCGCTAGAACTAGTGCAAAACCACAATGGACTTTGTACCCGTACGATGCGCATGCACATTACGGAGCATGCGCATGCACAGATTAGCCATTTTTTTTCAACTGATTGCTACGCAGCGAACAACGGCAGCAAGCGATCAACTCGGAATGACCCCCTATATACATAGAAACATGGATTTTTACTGCAGGAATTATGGTTAGTTTAGGGGTATCGGTTAGGGTCAACAGTGGTGTAGCTAGGGGTCCAAGCGCCCCTGGCAAAGTAAGGGACTGGCGCCCCCCCTTTCGATAAAGCATTGCAGTCCATTGGCGGTTACCATGTTGGAGCCACAGCAACTGACCCCCTCCCCCACACGCTGCCCTACATCATCGGCTGGGATTCACTGTTGGTGTGAAGCCACTGGGAACATTCTGGTAGCATTAGCAGCAGTCTGTGTCATAGATAGGGAAGGCAGAAGGTTAACTAGCTAATAGCAGTCTGTTGGCAGCAGAGGCTGGGCGGGGGGCTGAGAATGAGCCAACGCTGATCAGTGTCCAGTCTGCTCAGACAAAAATATTTTGTGATCAGGGCTGGTTCTAGACCAAAGGAGCCAATGGCAAAAATTTCCTTTGGCACCCCCCCCCCCCCCCCACACACACACACACATACACACACACACACACACACACACCAAAAAAGAACATATCCCAGTTTAACATAACGCTATGTGGTGCAAGGTGTGGAGCTGGTCACTTGTATCAGACCTCTGACATTTGCCTTTTCACCCATATTGCATACTTTTTCTTGCAGGTTGTGTCTTAATTCAAGAAGTGTTCTAAGTACTTCAGCTTAGTATCTTTACTGACCCCTCTTTACCCCACACTACATAACTGACCCCTCTATACCCTACACTACATCACTGACCTTTCTATAACCATCACTGCATTACTGACCCCTCTATTAGAGATGTGCACTTGAAATTTTTCAGGTTTTGTGTTTTGGTTTTGGGTTCGGTTCCGCGGCCGTGTTTTGGGTTCGACAGCGTTTTGGCAAAACCTCACCGGATTTTTTTTGTCGGATTCGGGTGTGTTTTGGATTCGGGTGTTTTTTTCAAAAAACACTAAAAAACAGCTTAAATCATAGAATTTGGGGGTCATTTTGATCCCAAAGTATTATTAACCTCAAAAACCATAATTTCCACTCATTTTCAGTCTATTCTGAACGCCTCACACCTCACAATATTATTTTTAGTCCTAAAATTTGCACCGAGGTCGCTGGATGACTAAGCTAAGCGACCCTAGTGGCCGACACAAACACCTGGCCCATCTAGGAGTGGCACTGCAGTGTCACGCAGGATGGCCCTTCCAAAAAACACTCCCCAAACAGCACATGACGCAAAGAAAAAAAGAGGCGCAATGAGGTAGCTGTGTGAGTAAGCTAAGCGACCCTAGCGGCCGACACAAACACCTGGCCCATCTAGGAGTGTCACTGCAGTGTCACGCAGGATGGCCCTTCCAAAAAACACTCCCCAAACAGCACATGACGCAAAGAAAAAAAGAGGCGCAATGAGGTAGCTGTGTGAGTAAGATAAGCGACCCTAGTGGCCGACACAAACACCTGGCCCATCTAGGAGTGGCACTGCAGTGTCACGCAGGATGGCCCTTCAAAAAAATACTCCCCAAACAGCACATGACGCAAAGAAAAATGAAAGAAAAAAGAGGTGCAAGATGGAATTGTCCTTGGGCCCTCCCACCCACCCTTATGTTGTATAAACAGGACATGCACACTTTAACCAACCCATCATTTCAGTGACAGGGTCTGCCACACGACTGTGACTGAAATGACGGGTTGGTTTGGACCCCCACCAAAAAAGAAGCAATTAATCTCTCCTTGCACAAACTGGCTCTACAGAGGCAAGATGTCCACCTCATCATCATCCTCCGATATATCACCGTGTACATCCCCCTCCTCACAGATTATCAATTCGTCCCCACTGGAATCCACCATCTCAGCTCCCTGTGTACTTTGTGGAGGCAATTGCTGCTGGTCAATGTCTCCACGGAGGAATTGATTATAATTCATTTTAATGAACATCATCTTCTCCACATTTTCTGGAAGTAACCTCGTACGCCGATTGCTGACAAGGTGAGCGACGGCACTAAACACTCTTTCGGAGTACACACTTGTGGGAGGGCAACTTAGGTAGAATAAAGCCAGTTTGTGCAAGGGCCTCCAAATTGCCTCTTTTTCCTGCCAGTATAAGTACGGACTGTCTGACGTGCCTACTTGGATGCAGTCACTCATATAATCCTCCACCATTCTTTCAATGGGGAGAGAATCATATGCAGTGCCAGTAGACGACATGTCCGACTCCGTAATCGTTGTCAGGTCCTTCAGTCCGGACCAGATGTCAGCATCAGCAGTCGCTCCAGACTGCCCTGCATCACCGCCAGCGGGTGGGCTCGGAATTCTGAGCCTTTTCCTCGCACCCCCAGTTGCGGGAGAATGTGAAGGAGGAGATGTTGACAGGTCGCGTTCCGCTTGACTTGACAATTTTCTCACCAGCAGGTCTTTGAACCCCAGCAGACTTGTGTGTGCCGGAAAGAGAGATCCAAGGTAGGTTTTAAATCTAGGATCGAGCACGGTGGCCAAAATGTAGTGCTCTGATTTCAACGGATTGACCACCCGTGAATCCTTGTTAAGCGAATTAAGGGCTCCATCCACAAGTCCCACATGCCTAGCGGAATCGCTGTGTTAGCTCCTCCTTCAATGTCTCCAGCTTCTTCTGCAAAAGCCTGATGAGGGGAATGACCTGACTCAGGCTGGCAGTGTCTGAACTGACTTCACGTGTGGCAAGTTCAAAGGGCAGCAGAACCTTGCACAACGTTGAAATCATTCTCCACTGCGCTTGAGACAGGTGCATTCCACCTCCTATATCGTGCTCAATTGTATAGGCTTGAATGGCCTTTTGCTGCTCCTCCAACCTCTGAAGCATATATAGGGTTGAATTCCACCTCGTTACCACTTCTTGCTTCAGATGATGGCAGGGCAGGTTAAGGCGTTTTTGGTGTTGCTCCAGTCTTCTGTACGTGGTGCCTGTACGCCGAAAGTGTCCCGCAATTCTTCTGGCCACCGACAGCATCTCTTGCACGCCCCTCTCGTTTTTTAAATAATTCTGCACCACCAAATTCAAGGTATGTGCAAAACATGGGACGTGCTGGAATTTGCCCATATTTAATGCACACACAATATTGCTGGCGTTGTCCGATGCCACAAATCCACAGGAGAGTCCAATTGGGGTAAGCCATTCCGCGATGATCTTCCTCAGTTGCCGTAAGAGGTTTTCAGCTGTGTGCGTATTCTGGAAACCGGTGATACAAAGCGTAGCCTGCCTAGGAAAGAGTTGGCGTTTGCGAGATGCTGCTACTGGTGCCGCCGCTGCTGTTCTTGCGGCGGGAGTCCATACATCTACCCAGTGGGCTGTCACAGTCATATAGTCCTGACCCTGCCCTGCTCCACTTGTCCACATGTCCGTGGTTAAGTGGACATTGGGTACAACTGCATTTTTTAGGACACTGGTGAGTCTTTTTCGGACGTCCGTGTACATTCTCGGTATCGCCTGCCTAGAGAAGTGGAACCTAGATGGTATTTGGTAACGGGGGCACACTACCTCAAGAAATTGTCTAGTTCCCTGTGAACGAACGGCGGATACCGGACGCACGTCTAACACCAACATAGTTGTCAAGGCCTCAGTTATCCGCTTTGCAACAGGATGACTGCTGTGATATTTCATCTTCCTCGCAAAGGACTGTTGGACAGTCAATTGCTTGGTGGAAGTAGTAAAAGTGGGCTTACGACTTCCCCTCTGGGATGACCATCGACTCCCAGCAGCAACAACAGCAGCGCCAGCAGCAGTAGGCGTTACACGCAAGGATGCATCGGAGGAATCCCAGGCAGGAGAGGACTCGTCAGAATTGCCAGTGACATGGCCTGCAGGACTATTGGCATTCCTGGGGAAGGAGGAAATTGACACTGAGGGAGTTGGTGGGGTGGTTTGCGTGAGCTTGGTTACAAGAGGAAGGGATTTACTGGTCAGTGGACTGCTTCCGCTGTCGCCCAAAGTTTTTGAACTTGTCACTGACTTATTATGAATGCGCTGCAGGTGACGTATAAGGGAGGATGTTCCGAGGTGGTTAACGTCCTTACCCCTACTTATTACAGCTTGACAAAGGCAACACACGGCTTGACACCTGTTGTCCGCATTTCTGTTGAAGTACTTCCACACCGAAGAGCTGATTTTTTTGGTATTTTCACCAGGCATGTCAATGGCCATATTCCTCCCACGGACAACAGGTGTCTCCCCGGGTGCCTGACTTAAACAAACCACCTCACCATCAGAATCCTCCTGGTCAATTTCCTCCCCAGCGCCAGCAACACCCATATCCTCCTCATCCTGGTGTACTTCAACACTGACATCTTCAATCTGACTATCAGGAACTGGACTGCGGGTGCTCCTTCCAGCACTTGCAGGGGGCGTGCAAATGGTGGAAGGCGCATGCTCTTCACGTCCAGTGTTGGGAAGGTCAGGCATCGCAACCGACACAATTGGACTCTCCTTGTGGATTTGGGATTTCGAAGAACGCACAGTTCTTTGCTGTGCTTTTGCCAGCTTGAGTCTTTTCATTTTTCTAGCGAGAGGCTGAGTGCTTCCATCCTCATGTGAAGCTGAACCACTAGCCATGAACATAGGCCAGGGCCTCAGCCGTTCCTTGCCACTCCGTGTGGTAAATGGCATATTGGCAAGTTTACGCTTCTCCTCCGACAATTTTATTTTAGATTTTTGAGTCCTTTTTTTTTACTGATATTTGGTGTTTTGGATTTTACATGCTCTGTACTATGACATTGGGCATCGGCCTTGGCAAACAACGTTGCTGGCATTTCATCGTCTCGGCCATGACTAGTGGCAGCAGCTTCAGCACGAGGTGGAAGTCGATCTTGATCTTTCCCTATTTTTGGAACCTCAACATTTTTGTTCTCCATATTTTAATAGGCACAACTAAAAGGCACCTCAGGTAAACAATGGAGATGGATGGATACTAGTATACTTATGGATGACGAGCGACTGCCGACACAGAGGTAGCTACAGCCGTGGACTACCATACTGTGTCTGCTGCTAATATAGACTGGATGATAATGAGATAAAATTAAAATATATATATATATATATCACACTAGTACTGCAGCCGGACAGGTATATATTATGTAATGACGGACCTGCTGGACACTGTCTGTCAGCACTGCAGACTCCTAAAGTAAGCTACTAGTATCAAGAAGATAGAAAGAAAAAAAAACCACGGGTAGGTGGTATACAATTATGGATGGACGAGCGACTGCCGACACAGAGGTAACTACAGCCGTGGACTACCGTACTGTGTCTGCTGCTAATATAGACTGGATGATAATGAGATAAAATTAAAATATATATATATATATATATCACACTAGTACTGCAGCCGGACAGGTATATATTATGTAATGACGGACCTGCTGGACACTGTCTGTCAGCACTGCAGACTCCTAAAGTAAGCTACTAGTATCAAGAAGATAGAAAAAAAAAAAACCACGGGTAGGTGGTATACAATTATGGATGGACGAGCGACTGCCGACACAGAGGTAGCTACAGCCGTGGACTACCGTACTGTGTCTGCTGCTAATATAGACTGGATGATAATGAGATAAAATTAAAATATATATATATCACACTAGTACTGCAGCCGGACAGGTATATATTATGTAATGACGGACCTGCTGGACACTGTCTGTCAGCACTGCAGACTCCTAAAGTAAGCTACTAGTATCAAGAAGATAGAAAGAAAAAAAAACCACGGGTAGGTGGTATACAATTATGGATGGACGAGCGACTGCCGACACAGAGGTAACTACAGCCGTGGACTACCGTACTGTGTCTGCTGCTAATATAGACTGGATGATAATGAGATAAAATTAAAATATATATATATATCACACTAGTACTGCAGCCGGACAGGTATATATTATGTAATGACGGACCTGCTGGACACTGTCTGTCAGCACTGCAGACTCCTAAAGTAAGCTACTAGTATCAAGAAGATAGAAAAAAAAAAACCACGGGTAGGTGGTATACAATTATGGATGGAGGAGCGACTGCCGACACAGAGGTAGCTACAGCCGTGGACTACCGTACTGTGTCTGCTGCTAATATAGACTGGATGATAATGAGATAAAATTAAAATATATATATATATATATCACACTAGTACTGCAGCCGGACAGGTATATATTATGTAATGACGGACCTGCTGGACACTGTCTGTCAGCACTGCAGACTCCTAAAGTAAGCTACTAGTATCAAGAAGATAGAAAAAAAAAAACCACGGGTAGGTGGTATACAATTATGGATGGACGAGCGACTGCCGACACAGAGGTAGCTACAGCCGTGGACTACCGTACTGTGTCTGCTGCTAATATAGACTGGATGATAATGAGATAAAATTAAAATATATATATATATATATATATATATCACACTAGTACTGCAGCCGGACAGGTATATATTATGTAATGACGGACCTGCTGGACACTGTCTGTCAGCACTGCAGACTCCTAAAGTAAGCTACTAGTATCAAGAAGATAGAAAAAAAAAAAAACCACTGGTAGGTGGTATACAATTATGGATGGACGAGCGACTGCCGACACAGAGGTAGCTACAGCCGTGGACTACCGTACTGTGTCTGCTGCTAATATAGACTGGATGATAATGAGATAAAATTAAAATATATATATATATATATATATATATATATATCACACTAGTACTGCAGCCGGACAGGTATATATTATGTAATGACGGACCTGCTGGACACTGTCAGCACTGCAGACTCCTAAAGTAAGCTACTAGTATCAAGAAGATAGAAAAAAAAAAACCACGGGTAGGTGGTATACAATTATGGATGGACGAGCGACTGCCGACACAGAGGTAGCTACAGCCGTGGACTACCGTACTGTGTCTGCTGCTAATATAGACTGGATGATAATGAGATAAAATTAAAATATATATATATATCACACTAGTACTGCAGCCGGACAGGTATATATTATGTAATGACGGACCTGCTGGACACTGTCTGTCAGCACTGCAGACTCCTAAAGTAAGCTACTAGTATCAAGAAGATAGAAAAAAAAAAACCACGGGTAGGTGGTATACAATTATGGATGGACGAGCGACTGCCGACACAGAGGTAGCTACAGCCGTGGACTACCGTACTGTGTCTGCTGCTAATATAGACTGGATGATAATGAGATAAAATTAAAATATATATATATTATATATCACACTAGTACTGCAGCCGGACAGGTATATATTATGTAATGACGGACCTGCTGGACACTGTCTGTCTGACTCAGCACTGCAGACTCCTAAAGTAAGCTACTAGTATCAAGAAGATAGAAAAAAAAAAAACACGGGTAGGTGGTATACAATTATGGATGGACGAGCGACTGCCGACACAGAGGTAACTACAGCCGTGGACTACCGTACTGTGTCTGCTGCTAATATAGACTGGATGATAATGAGATAAAATTAAAATATAAAGTATTGCGTTCCAATACTCAAAGCGTTCCTGCTCTAAGCGTTTTGAAAATGAACAGTTAAAAAAACAGTTCCTGCATTGGACTGAACTTAATCATCTTCCCTTTTCTTCTCATCCTCAGGTATGTTCAAATGTCCCCATGTAATCTGGCTATTGCTATCTGCACCTATTCAAAACTTCCATATTTTTAAAAAAGTATGTTCAAATGTCCCCATGTAATCTGGCTATTGCTATCTGCACCTATTCAAAACTTCCATATTTTTAAAAAAGTATGTTCAAATGTCCCCATGTAATCTGGCTATTGCTATCTGCACCTATTCAAAACTTCCATATTTTTAAAAAAGTATGTTCAAATCATTTGTTAGACAGTTTTTGTGATTTTTGCTTTTGTTTGTAATGTAAAATACCTGTGTTTCAAAGCTTGGTCAGTGCCGCATATTTAATTAAGGCTCACTGGGCTGGTGTTTGTTTAATCAATCAGTGTGTAATGTAACACCTTTGATTGGTGGAACATATGCCTCAGCTGTAGTTTGGTCAATTTCCCATAGTATTTCTTTAACTTCAACCATGCACAGCTGTGCATGTCAGCTGTGCGTTCCAATACTCAAAGCGTTCCTGCTCTAAGCGTTTTGAAAATGAACAGTTAAAAAAACAGTTGAACAAACATTGAACAGCATCAAGAAAGAAATCTGGAACATTATGCGGCCTGTCCTCACCTCTGCCATGAGAACACCAGGACCAATTCCTACTACTTCTGTGTCAAAGAACATCATGACTGCCCCCAGGACTACCTCCAAGCTCAGCAGGGAACTGAGGGACGTGCGCATCAGGACCAGACTTTGCTGGGTCAGTTCCATTGGACATTAGTGTGCACCCCACATTCTCACACCCACCCGCACTGCTCTCATGAGACCAGGACATTTATCTTTTTCACAAAATAATGTTAGTACAGTTTTCCTGCAAATGTGTCTTTCTCTTCTCTTTCTTCTTACACGGTACTTCCACCCCACTGTGTGCTATTCCCGTAATGTGTACCTCCATTGGTTGCACACCCTGCCAGCAGTAACCTATGCAGTGCGCCCCACATGGCTGCCTCGGATGGTTCCCCTGTGGGCGGGGTGTGCTTCATTTGGATCTTTTCATGCAGGGTATAGCATACGCCTACACACGTGTCAGTTCTCCCATACATGCATTTGGCCCCTATATGGCTCATCTCCCTCTGTGTAACCTTGTAGTGCGCCCAACATGGCTGCCTTATCTGGGGCGCTTGTGGATGGGATGAAAAATGTGTAGACCTGATGTTTCTATTGGAACCCTACTCTGAACTTAAGGACTCTGCAATCTCCCCATTTTGTGTTCTCTTCTAGGGGTGGACTATTCCACCGTGGGTAATCCTACGCAGTGCGCCTAAGATGGCTGCCGCACCTGGTGCCTTGTGATGGTGGAATACATAGCCCCTGGAGGTTATTACTCAAAATGCCTACACCAATCATGCATTATTCCTTCTGTGTCTTTGTCTGTGTGGTTTATCTTTTGATGTAATGCTTAAATCTTCTGTATTATGTGCATTGTGTGAGTTCTAGTTGGCGCCGCGGATGGCTGCCTCGGTGCTGCTCTGCCAAGCAGCCTTAGTTTTTAGTCTTAAATGTATAATATGTCTACTGTACAGTTGCATATGTGCAGTATGAACTCATATGTGTAATGTTTGTAATGTATGCTACGTTTTTTTTTTTGTCCTCCATGTTGCTGCTTGGCAATGCATTGTACCACAAAGAATTCCTAGTGTACGTGAGTACACCTGGCCAATAAAGCTGATTCTGATTCTGATTCTGATTCTGATTCTGATATCACACTAGTACTGCAGCCGGACAGGTATATATTATGTAATGACGGACCTGCTGGACACTGTCTGTCAGCACTGCAGACTCCTAAAGTAAGCTACTAGTATCAAGAAGATAGAAAAAAAAAAAAACCACGGGTAGGTGGTATACAATTATGGATGGACGAGCGACTGCCGACACAGAGGTAGCTACAGCCGTGGACTACCGTACTGTGTCTGCTGCTAATATAGACTGGATGATAATGAGATAAAATTAAAATATATATATATATATCACACTAGTACTGCAGCCGGACAGGTATATATTATGTAATGACGGACCTGCTGGACACTGTCTGTCAGCACTGCAGACTCCTAAAGTAAGCTACTAGTATCAAGAAGATAGAAAAAAAAAAACCACGGGTAGGTGGTATACAATTATGGATGGACGAGCGACTGCCGACACAGAGGTAGCTACAGCCGTGGACTACCGTACTGTGTCTGCTGCTAATATAGACTGGATGATAATGAGATAAAATTAAAATATATATATATATCACACTAGTACTGCAGCCGGACAGGTATATATTATGTAATGACGGACCTGCTGGACACTGTCTGTCAGCACTGCAGACTCCTAAAGTAAGCTACTAGTATCAAGAAGATAGAAAAAAAAAACCACGGGTAGGTGGTATACAATTATGGATGGACGAGCGACTGCCAACACAGAGGTAGCTACAGCCGTGGACTACCGTACTGTGTCTGCTGCTAATATAGACTGGATGATAATGAGATAAAATTAAAATATATATATATATCACACTAGTACTGCAGCCGGACAGGTATATATTATGTAATGACGGACCTGCTGGACACTGTCTGTCAGCACTGCAGACTCCTAAAGTAAGCTACTAGTATCAAGAAGATAGAAAGAAAAAAAAACACGGGTAGGTGGTATACAATTATGGATGGACGAGCGACTGCCGACACAGAGGTAGCTACAGCCGTGGACTACCGTACTGTGTCTGCTGCTAATATAGACTGGATGATAATGAGATAAAATTAAAATATATATATATATATATATCACACTAGTACTGCAGCCGGACAGGTATATATTATGTAATGACGGACCTGCTGGACACTGTCTGTCAGCACTGCAGACTCCTAAAGTAAGCTACTAGTATCAAGAAGATAGAAAAAAAAAACCACGGGTAGGTGGTATACAATTATGGATGGACGAGCGACTGCCGACATAGAGGTAGCTACAGCCGTGGACTACCGTACTGTGTCTGCTGCTAATATAGACTGGATGATAATGAGATAAAATTAAAATATATATATATATCACACTAGTACTGCAGCCGGACAGGTATATATTATGTAATGACGGACCTGCTGGACACTGTCTGTCAGCACTGCAGACTCCTAAAGTAAGCTACTAGTATCAAGAAGATAAAAAAAAAAAAAAAACCACGGGTAGGTGGTATACAATTATGGATGGACGAGCGACTGCCGACACAGAGGTAGCTACAGCCGTGGACTACCGTACTGTGTCTGCTGCTAATATAGACTGGATGATAATGAGATAAAATTAAAATATATATATATTATATATCACACTAGTACTGCAGCCGGACAGGTATATATTATGTAATGACGGACCTGCTGGACACTGTCTGTCTGACTCAGCACTGCAGACTCCTAAAGTAAGCTACTAATATCAAGAAGATAGAAAAAAAAAAACCACGGGTAGGTGGTATACAATTATGGATGGACGAGCGACTGCCGACACAGAGGTAGCTACAGCCGTGGACTACCGTACTGTGTCTGCTGCTAATATAGACTGGATGATAATGAGATAAAATTAAAATATATATATATATCACACTAGTACTGCAGCCGGACAGGTATATATTATGTAATGACGGACCTGCTGGACACTGTCTGTCAGCACTGCAGACTCCTAAAGTAAGCTACTAGTATCAAGAAGATAGAAAAAAAAAAAACCACGGGTAGGTGGTATACAATTATGGATGGACGAGCGACTGCCGACACAGAGGTAGCTACAGCCGTGGACTACCGTACTGTGTCTGCTGCTAATATAGACTGGATGATAATGAGATAAAATTAAAATATATATATCTATATATATCACACTAGTACTGCAGCCGGACAGGTATATATTATGTAATGACGGACCTGCTGGACACTGTCTGTCAGCACTGCAGACTCCTAAAGTAAGCTACTAGTATCAAGAAGATAGAAAAAAAAAAACCACGGGTAGGTGGTATACAATTATGGATGGACGAGCGACTGCCGACACAGAGGTAGCTACAGCCGTGGACTACCGTACTGTGTCTGCTGCTAATATAGACTGGATGATAATGAGATAAAATTAAAATATATATATCTATATATATCACACTAGTACTGCAGCCGGACAGGTATATATTATGTAATGACGGACCTGCTGGACACTGTCTGTCAGCACTGCAGACTCCTAAAGTAAGCTACTAGTATCAAGAAGATAGAAAAAAAAAAACCACGGGTAGGTGGTATACAATTATGGATGGACGAGCGACTGCCGACACAGAGGTAGCTACAGCCGTGGACTACCGTACTGTGTCTGCTGCTAATATAGACTGGATGATAATGAGATAAAATTAAAATATATATATATATATATCACACTAGTACTGCAGCCGGACAGGTATATATTATGTAATGACGGACCTGCTGGACACTGTCTGTCAGCACTGCAGACTCCTAAAGTAAGCTACTAGTATCAAGAAGATAGAAAAAAAAAACCCACGGGTAGGTGGTATACAATTATGGATGGACGAGCGACTGCCGACACAGAGGTAGCTACAGCCGTGGACTACCGTACTGTGTCTGCTGCTAATATAGACTGGATGATAATGAGATAAAATTAAAATATATATATATTATATATAACACTAGTACTGCAGCCGGACAGGTATATATTATGTAATGACGGACCTGCTGGACACTGTCTGTCAGACTCAGCACTGCAGACTCCTAAAGTAAGCTACTAGTATCAAGAAGATAGAAAAAAAAAAACCACGGGTAGGTGGTATACAATTATGGATGGACGAGCGACTGCCGACACAGAGGTAGCTACAGCCGTGGACTACCGTACTGTGTCTGCTGCTAATATAGACTGGATGATAATGAGATAAAATTAAAATATATATATATATCACACTAGTACTGCAGCCGGACAGGTATATATTATGTAATGACGGACCTGCTGGACACTGTCTGCAGAATGCGTTTATAAAAACACCACACGACGAGTGTTTAACTTTTTCAGGCAGACAATCACAATATACTGGTGGTCAGCAGACAATCACAATACTGGTGGTCAGTGGTCACTGGTCAGTCACACTGGCAGTGGCAGCAAAAGTGTGCACTGTACTTAAAATATGTACTCCTGCTATAACTGCTCCCCAGTCTCCCCCACAATTAAGCTGTGTGAGCAGTGAGCACTCAGCACAGTCAGATAATGATATACAGTATTACATATAATGCAGCACACGTCCTCTCCCTATCAATCTCAATGCACGTGTGAAAATGGCGGCGACGCGCGGCTCCTTATATAGAATCCGAGTCTCGCGATAGAATACGAGCATCGCGAGAATCCGACAGCGGGATGATGACGTTCGGGCGCGCTCGGGTTAACCGAGCAAGGCGGGAAGATCCGAGTCGCTCGGCCCCGTGTAAAAAAACCTGAAGTTCGGGTGGGTTCGGATTCCGAGGAACCGAACCCGCTCATCTCTACCCTCTATACAGTACACTGACCTCTATATACCTGCTAGTACATCCCTGATGCCTATATTCCCTAAGCTAAATCCCTGACGCCTCTATTCCCTACGCTACATCCCTGACGCCTCTATTCCCTATGCTACATCCCTGACGCCTCTATACCCTACGCTACATCCCTAATGCCTCTATTCCCTACGCTACATTCCTGATGCCTCTATAACCTACGCTACATCCCTGACGCCTCTATACAGTACAATGCATTACTGATCACTCTAGACCATACATCCTCATTACATCAGAGAGATAGTGAAACACTGGAAAAAATAAGGATAAAGTGGACTACAGAAACTGATGCTCTAAACAAAGGAGAGAGAGAGAGAGAGAGAAAAGCACAAGGGAAAGTGGGCAATCGGAACACCATAGAGAGAGGAGAGATAGAAATGCCTGAAAAAGTAAAGGGGGTTGGGTATGGCATCCGGCGCTCGGGATTCCAGCAGTCACATGATACCTAATCCTAACCCTCTGGGGGGGTGGCGGATAGGGCTAACCCTCAGGGGGTGGCAGCTAGGACTAACCCCCCCCCCCCCTCCTAGTGCCTTCCCTAACACCCCCTCCCCCGGTCCTAACCCTCCCTCCAATACTCGCCTTCGGGATGTTGGCTGTCTGTGTGCCGGCACCAGTCTCCCAAGTGGTGTCAGGATTCCAACATCGGTCAAATGACCGCCGGTATACCGTCTGCCGGGATGGTAAATGTATCCTGAGGACAGGTAGTGAGTGTGGAGGGATAGGTGGTTCAGTAAAATGTAACAGCTCAAACTGCGATCATTCACTGATAAATTGATTTATAGCTCTCCCTTTTTAACCATTGCAGTCATAAAAGCAATGTTTTTTAAACTTTTAAATAAAGCTTGTTAGCATCCCCAGCACACTGTATATGCTGGGAGATGTAGTTCTCAATATGAAAACATTTAATTACTGTATGAACTCTAATTCCCCAACTGAAACCTTTCACAAACACACACTCCTAAATCTAGTACACACACACACACATTTCCCCAGTACTGACAACTCTCATCACTTCCACACACTGACAACTCCCTCCTGCTCCTCTCCCCACTGACACTGACAGCTCCCTCACAGTCACACACATCCTCCACCCCCCCACACACACACTGATAGCACACATGCACAAATCCCCCCCTCCTCGACACTAACTGTCACGGACTGCTTGGGCAGCAGGGGGCAGGCTCTGACTTGAAGTGCTGAAATTCAACAGCTCTCTCGAACTTGCAAGGCATGGCTGTGCAGCTGTCTCCAGCCATCTCCTTGCCCACTGTGTAATTTGTGGCGTTCTCTGATGTTCCCCGCTCTGCCTCTACAACCGGCACATAATGTACAGCAGTGGTAACTCCTGAGTATGGGCCTGGAGAACTCCGCCTACCGGGGGGTAGGGATTAATAATTTCAAAGGGGCAGAGCTAGGAGTGAAGCAGTGGACAGCAGTTGAGGGGCGTTTCAAACTGTAACAGGGTTGGGACAATTTCAGTATCCTTCCCTCACCGTCTAATTGGTCAGTCCCACGCCGAGACTGCAGAACTCTATCCCTTAGCCACGGTTGGCACAGCTGGATGGTGCCCCTGGCAAGTGCCATCCTGGTCAAGGGGTAGATACGCCCCTGAGGGTCAGGGCCAGCAACAGAAATCTCGGGGCCCAGTACACTGATATCTCTGGGGCCCCCTCAACCCCCCCTTAACTTGGCAGAGGGATCTTTAAAGAAAAATGGAGCCTTTGACTCGGACCGTCAGTGAGGCCGGCAGGTGGTTTTCATACTGGGCTATCCAGCTCTTCGGTGGCGGTGGCAGGGACATTCAGAAAAGGGCCAGCACAGCAACATGCATAATCATGGCAATACAGTATGGACCACAGGGACTGGACAAAGTGATGGGGTAAAAGGAGGGGGGAGGGTTTAGTTGGCCTGTTAATTGTTTTCCTGCTTAAATTGAGCAGTTGGTGGATACACTTTAAAAAGCAATATTGGCACTGTGGCCCCATTATTTCTGTTCTTAATACTTGGAGCCCTGAACAAGTGTCCCCTTTGTCCCCCCTGTCACCGGGCCTGTTCAAGCGTTACCTATGGAGAAGCTGCGACATGACATCCTAGGACACGATACTGCACCATGCATCACCATTATATTTCAGTGTGCCTTGTCAATATTTAAATCTTGTTCTGTGTGACGTGAGTTGTAAATGGTTGAAAATCTCTGTGCTACAGTATCGTCACCATGTAGTTATAACAACACCGCAAAACCACCAAAAGACGTGTTTTGGTAGAGGGACTGCTGGAGGGGCCCATTGGGGCCCCCAGTTTGCTACCCCACCCCAGTATACCTGTGCTGTAGCCAGTGGAAGGGGCACTATCTTCCCGGTGATCTCTTCGGGAAGATGGTGCCGCACATAGAAAGCAAAGACTCTGGCTGCACTCTCCTGCCCTCGCTCTAAGCAAGGTGATCGGGCCACAAAAGGACCCCTGTCGGACCCCGGCCTGTGGGCCACAAAAGGATGCATTGGGGGCGGCATGCGGCCCATGGGTTTGACACCCCTGCCCTAGAGTATCAAAATTTGTTTCACGGCACCCCTAGGCCAAAGTTTTTTTTATTGAGAAATTCAGAAAAAAATATAAAATTAAGTAAATTGTGTTTATAGCATGTCATCCTCAGGTTCAGTTATGTTGTGAGGGAATGGTTTTGCCAATTTAATAAAGTATAAATAATTTTAATTGGTCCTGGACCACCAAACTATGCTACCAGTGCAAGAACCCCAGTTTGGAAACTACTGCCATAAAATAAACCGTTTTTGTTTTTTTTAAACTACATGTAATACACCTTAGATCTCAGTTCCTAAAAGGTTTTAAACCTTTGCATACAGTAAACTACACATATTTAAAAATCCTACACCGGGCACAAGTGCTCACGGGCCAATTTCATGGCAGTCTCGGATAGGAGGGCATTGTGGATTCACCAAGGGAATGCTGATGCTGACTCCAAGAAGAAAGGGAGTCTCTTCCCTATGAAGGTGAAGCCTTGTTTGGCGACGGCCTAGTTAATTTGATCTCGGCAGCTCCCGCAGGTAAGTCATCCTTCTTGCCCTATGTTCCCTCTCAACGGATGAAGACGCATCATTATCTGACGCAGTCATTTCGGCCCAATAGATATGCAAGAAGTTAAGATTCCCCTTTCTTTGCAGGTAGAGGAAGGAAAAGAGGGAAGAGGTCTGTAGCCTCTTCAAGATCGCAGGAGCAGAGATCGTCCTCTGCTTTTGCCAAATCCACTGCATGACGCTGGGGCTCTCTTGCAGGAGCCCGCACCAGTGGGGGGCACGTCTAAAACTCTTCAGTCAGTTCTGGATTCATTCGGACCTGGACTCGTGGGTTTTACAAATAGTGTCCCAAGGGTACAAACTGGGGTTTCAAGACGTTCCCCCTCACCGATTGTTCAAATCAGCCTTAGTCAGCAGGGAGAAGGTTTTTATTCAAGCCTCTTCGTGGTCCCGAAGCCGGACGGCTCAGTCAGACCAATCTTAAATCTGAAATCCCTTAATTTCTACCTAAAGAAATTCAATTTCAAGATGGAATCTCTCAGGGTAGTGATCTCCAGTCCGGGGGATAAAGGAGATTTCATGGTTTTGGTAGACATAATGGATGCCTACTTATATGTTCCCATTTAGCCACTGCATCAAGCTACCTGAGGTTTGCAATTCAGGATTGTCATTACCAATTTCAGACGTTGCCGTTTGGTCTGTCCACGGCTCCGAGGATTTTCACCAGGGTGATGGCGGAAATGATGGTTCTCCTTCGCAAGCAAGGAGTCACAATTATCCCGTACTTGGATGATCTCCTGATAAAGGCGAGATCCAGGGACCAGTTGGTGCAAAACATCTACTCTCCCTGACAGTTCTTCAACAACATGGTTGGCTCCTAAACTTGCCAAAATCGCAGTTGGTCCCAATGACGCGGTTGTTGTTTTTGGGAGTGATACTGGACACAGAAGAGGTTTTCTTCTAGTGGAAAGGCTCTGGAGATCCAGAGTCTGGTCAAACAAATTCTGAAACCAGCAAGAGTGTTAATCCATCATTGCATTCAGTTGCTGGGGAAGATGGTTGCGGCCTACGAGGCCATTCAGTTTGGCAGGTTCCATGCCAGAGTGTTCCAGTGGGACCTGTTGGACAAGTGGTCCGGATCCCACCTACACATGCACCGGAGGATAATCCTGTCTTCCAAGACCAGAATCTCACTCCATTGGTGGCTGCACAGTTCTCACCACCTAGAGGGGCGATGGTTCGGGATCCAGGACGGGATCCTAGGGACCACGGATGCAACCCTCTGAGGCTGGAGAGCAGTCACACAGGGGGAAAACATCCAAGGAAGATGGTCAAGTCTTCCTTGGATGTTTTCATCTCCACATAAATGTTCTGGAGTTAAGGGCCATTTAATAACTGCAGACACAGTACGCACTGGGACGGGTGCCCAGCATCCTCTACGGACTAAGAGAAAAGGATTTACCGGTAGGTATTAAAATCCTATTTTCTCTAACGTCCTAGAGGATGCTGGGGACTCCGTAAGGACCATAGGGATAGACGGGCTCCGCAGGAGACATGGGCACTTTAAGAAAGACTTTAGTTCTGGGTGTGCACTGGCTCCTCCCTCTATGCCCCTCCTCCAGACCTCAGTTTGATACTGTACCCAGTGGAGACTGGGTGCTTTTCAGGAGCTCTCCTGAGCTTTCTGACAGAAAGTATTTTGTTAGGTTTTTCATTTTCAGGGAGCACTGCTGGCAACAGACTCCCTCATCGAGGGACTGAGGGGAGAGAAGCAGCCCTACTCTCTGAGTTGCAAGGTCCTGCTTCTTAGGCTACTGGACACCATTAGCTCCAGTGGGATTGGTACGCAGGATCTCACCCTCGCCGTCCGTCCCAGAGCCGCGCCGCCGTCCCCCTCGCAGAGCCGGAAGATAGAAGCCGGGTGAGTATGAGAAGAAAAGAAGACTTCAGAGGCGGCAGAAGACTTCATGATCTTCACTGAGGTAACGCACAGCACTGCAGCTGTGCGCCTTTGCTCCCATACACCTCACATACTCCGGTCACTGTAAGGGTGCAGGGCGCAGGGGGGGCGCCCTGGGCAGCAATATAAACCTCTTTCGCAAAAATATAACATATATACAGCTGGGCACTTTATATATGTATAAGCCCCCACCAATTTTACAGTTTAAGCGGGACAGAAGCCCGCCTCCGAGGGGGCGGGGCTTCTCCCTCAGCACTCACCAGCGCCATTTTTTCTCCACAGCACCGCTGAGAGGAAGCTCCCCGGACTATACCCTGCTTATACCACGTTAGACAAGAGGGTTGAAAAGAGGGGGGGGGGGGGGGGCACATAATTCGCAAATTACATACAGCAGCACTACTGGGCAAACATTAAGTTACTGTTTTATTCCTGGGTTATATAGCGCTGGGGGGTGTGCTGGCATACTCTCTCTCTGTCTCTCCAAAGGGCCTTGTGGGGAAACTGTCTTCAGAAAAAGCATTCCCTGTGTGTGAAGTGTGTCGGTACACGTGTGTCGACATGTCTGAGGAAGAAGGCTATATTAGAGAGGAGCGGGAGCAAATGAATGTGGTGTCTCCGCCGACAGCTGATTGGATGGATATGTGGAATGTTTTAAATGCTAGTGTAAACTCATTGCACAAAAGATTAGACAAGGCAGAAGCTTTGGGACAGTCAGGGTTTCAACCCATGCCTGATCCTATGTTGCAGGGACTGTCAGGGTCTCATAAGCGCCCACTATCCCAGATTGTTGACACAGATACCGACACGGATTCTGACTCCAGTGTCGATTACGATGATGCAAAGTTACAGCCAAAATTGGCAAAATCCATTCGATTTATGATTATGGCAATAAAAGATGTTTTGCACATCACAGAGGAACCCCCTGTCGCTGACAAGAGGGTACATATGTACAAGGGAAAGATGCCTGAGGTAACCTTTCCCCCCTCACACGAGCTGAACGAGTTATGTGAAAAAGCTTGGGAATCTCCAGATAAAAGACTGCAGATTTCCAAAAGGATTCTTATGGCGTATCCTTTCCCATCAACGGATAGGTTACGATGGGAATCCTCCCCTAGGGTGGACAAAGCATTAACACGCTTATCCAAGAAGGTAGCCCTCCCGTCCCAGGATACGGCTACCCTCAAAGAGTGTGCTGACCGCAAACAGGAGATTACCCTGAAGTCCATTTATACACATTCAGGTACCTTACTCAGACCGGCAATTGCGTCGGCCTGGGTGTGTAGTGCTGTAGCGGCATGGACAAATACCTTATCTGAGGGGATGGATAGCCTAGACAAGGATACTATTTTATTGACCCTGGGGCATATAAGAGATGCTGTCCTATATATGTGTGTATGCAAACTACAGGTGGTGCTGCAGGGCCCACACCCTTTTACTTGTCTTGTAGAGCAGCTCTGAAGCTGTTACAGTGCCCAGCTGCTGCAAGAAATCAGCTTGAATGCTTCAGGGGCTTGGGCATGGCCAACATGAGCCCCACACCGAAGGAGGGTGGGGGTGTTTAATGCAAACTTGGGGTTATCCAAGCGCCGCAAAAGACCGCCATGCCCTGCATGCCCCTTTTCTCTTTTCATATACAGATGAGGGTTCCAGCCAACTTTGGCCCACTGCTTGGATGACATCACCGTATGCAAACCCGTCTGCTGCAGACCTTCCCCCAGGAATGCTTGCAATAGTTGTTGCATATGGTTTAATGTCTGAGGGTGCTTCAGTATTAGGCAGCCTTCCGCCCTCCCATGTTCATCTGAAAAGATGTGGTCTCCCTGCAGTTGTTGTCCCCAGACGAGAGTTCCCTTGTGCTTCCTCAGTTAAATCTCCTTAACTTGACGGGGGTGTGCCCGAGCAGCCACCCTCCCCAGCCCTATCCCAACACATACTTATCTTGCATAAGAGATCTCTTGATCATGAAGATAGTTCTCACAGGTTGAGGTTCATCCTGGCCCCGCTCCCCGCTGGAGAGCGCTGATGGGGACAGCAGCGGGGCTTCAGCAGAAGGGTGAGTACGTGTGGCCAGAGACCTCCCTTCCCATGTGCAGGCCTGCAGAGTCTGCCGTGCAGGATGGGGCATGTGGCACTCTCCCTCCCAGGGGCTCTTCCAGATGTAGCTCCTCAGCAGTATTTTTCCCGGGCTGCGCGGCGCTCTCCCCGACTGGCATCCGCCCTGGAACACTGCCTTCCTCAACGCAACATCAGCAGGGGGCCCTGGCCTCATCACCATCCCAGGTCTTTCTCATGTATGTATCATGTATGTGTGTGTGATATATGTATGAATCATATATGTTTGTTATATATATATATATATATGTATGTATGTATCTATCTATCTATCTATTTATCGTATGTGTGTGTATATATATATGTATCTATCATGTATGTATGTATGTATCTATCTTGTATGTATGTGTTCTATCTATCTATCTATCTATCTATCTATCTATCTATCTATCTATCGTGTGTGTGATATATGTATGTATCTATCTATCATGTATGTGTTATATGTATGTATCACACCTTCCTCTATACATATACATACATACATACATACATACACACACACACACCTATATCTGTACGTACACTGACATACACACACCAACATCTATACATTAACACGCTGACCCCTAAACGTACACCAACGTACCCACACCTGCATCTATACCTACACATGCTGACACGTGGACGTACACCGGCTTACCCACATGTGAATCTATACATACATGTGCTGACACCTGGACATACACTGATGTACCCACACCTAACATCTATACATACACATGCTAACACCTGGACGTATACAGACGTACCCACATTTGCATCCATGCATATATAGATGTAGGTGTGTGTACGTCAGTGTACGTCCAGGTGTCAACGCGTGTATGTATAGATGCAGGTGTGGGTACGTCTGTGTATGTCCAGGTGTCAGAATGTGTATGTATAGATGCAGGTGTGGGAAGGTCAGTGTAGGTTCAGGTGTCAGCGCGTGTATGTATAGATGCAGGTGCTTGTATGTCCAGATGTCAGTGCATGTATGTATAGATGCAAGTGTGGGTACGTCGGTGTATGTCCATTTGTCAGCGCGTGTATATATAGATGCAGGTGCTTGTATGTTGGTGTATGTCCAGGTGTCAGCATGTGTATGTATAGATGCAGGTGTGGGAATGTTGGTGTATGTCCAGGTGTCAGGGCGTGTATGTATGGATATTAGGTGTGGGTACATCAGTGTATGTCCAGGTGTTAGCGCATGTATGTATAGATGTATATATACACACACATACGATAGATAGATAGATAGATAGATAGATAGATATTATAAGGGCACGGTCGTGCCCTTATATTAAGGCTGAATCGAACAAACGGAATTCTCCCATAGGGAACTTCTGAGATGGGGGCATGGTGTTTGAGGGGCTACACCTCAAAACTGATTGGACGTACTGAGCTGAAATTTGGCATGGGCGTGTAGAATCGTCACCCGGTGCTGCATGCCAAATTTCAGGGCAAAATAATAAAAAATGAGGAATTGGGAGTAACCTAAAGTTCCAACTGTCAGTTTTTTTCTGTGACTTCCTTTGTGGCTTTTTGACACCGTTTTCCTATAGAGTGAATTAGAAATTTTTTGGGAAGGCATAACTCCGGATAGAGGACGAATTAAGACTTGGGGTTTGTTTTACTAGATAGAGTATGCCCCAGTGTAGTGCCTTTTGGGGTTGTGGTTTTTCAGAAAGTTATAGGGTTTTTTTAATTAAGAGAAATATGCCCCATTATAGAGATAGGGCTTTTCAATTTGTTGCGGCTGCGCAGTGGCCGCCAGGAGAGCGAGAGTGAGTGAGGGAAGGGGTCTCGTGCAGGCTGAGGTTATAAAAGTAGCTGCTGGCGGCGGGAGGAGAGCCAGCGGTTCCTGGGTGTGTGCACCTGCGGTCCCTTACAGACTGCAGCCTGTCCCTTACACCTGCTGTGTGTCCGGCCTACCCCCCCCCCTCCCTGCTGTGTGTCCAGCCACCCCCCCCCTCACCTGCTGTGTGTCCGGCCTACCCCCTCCCCTGCTGTGTGTCCAGCCCCCCCCCCCTCCCTGCTGTGTGTCCGGCCTACCCCCCCCCTCCCTGCTGTTTGTCCGGCCTACCCCCCCCCTCCCTGCTGTGTGTCCAGACCCCCCCCCCTCACCTGCTGTGTGTCCAGTCACACCCCCCCCCACCTGCTGTGTGTCCGGCCTACCCCCCCTCCCTGCTGTTTGTCCGGCCACCCTCCCCTCCCCTGCTGTGTGTCCGGCGGCCTACCCCCCCCCCCCTCCCTGCTGTGTGTCCGGCCTACCCCCCCCTCACCTGCTGTGTGTCCAGCCCCCCCTCACCTGCTGTGTGTCCAGCCCCCCCCCTCCTCCCCTGCTGTGTGTCCGGCCTACCCCCCCCCCTCCCTGCTGTTTGTCCGGCCACCCTCCCCTCCCCTGCTGTGTGTCCGGCCACCCTCCCCTGCTGTGTGTCCGGCCACCCTCCCCTCCCCTGCTGTGTGTCCGGCCTACCCCCCCCTCCCCTGCTGCGTGTTCAGCCCCCCCCCTCACCTGCTGCGTGTCCAGCCCCCCCCTCACCTGTTGTGTGTCAAGCCCCCCCCCTCACCTGCTGTGTGTCCAGCCCCCCCTCACCTGCTGTGTGTCCAGCCCCCCCCCTCACCTGCTGTGTGTCCAGCCCCCTCCCTCACCTGCTGTGTGTCCAGCCCCCTCCCTCACCTGCTGTGTGTCCAGCCCCCCCTCACCTGCTGTGTGTCCAGCCCCCCCCCTCACCTGCTGTGTGTCCAGCCCCCCCCTCACCTGCTGTGTGTCCAGCCACCCCCTCTCCCCTGCTGTGTGTCCGGCCTACCCCCCCCCCTCTCCCTGCTGTGTGTCCGGCGACCCTCCCCTCCCCTGCTGTGTGTCCTGCCTACCCCCCCTCCCTGCTGTGTGTCCAGCCACCCCCCCCTCACCTGCTGTGTGTCCGGCCTACCCTCCCCCCCCCTCCCCTCTCCTGCTGTTCGTCTGGCCACCATCCCTCCCCTCCCCTGCTGTGTGTTCGGCAACTCCCCCCTCTTCCCGCTGTGTTCGGCCACCCCCTACCCCCTCCCCTCCCTGCCGTGTGTCCGGTCACCCTCCCCTCTCTGCTGTGTGTCCAGCCCCCCCCCCCCCTCTCTGCTGTGTGTCCGGCCACCCCCCCCAGACACGCAGCGCCTGACACACACAGACATGCAACGCCTGACACGCATACGCATATGCAGCGCCTGACACACACGCACACACACAGCACCTGACACACACACACACACACACACACACACACACACACACACACACACACACACACACAGCACCTGACACACACGCACACACACAGCACCTGACACACACACACACAGCACCGGACACTCACACGGACCTGACACACGCGCACACACACTCACACGCAGCACCTGACACACACGCAGCACCTGACACACGCACACACAGACGCAGCACCTGACACTCACACGGACCTGACACACACGCACACACTCACACGCGGCGCCTGACGCACATAGACATGCGGCGCCTGACGCACACGCGGCGCCTGACGCACACGCGGCGCCTGACTCACACGCGGCGCCTGACGCACACGCGGCGCCTGACGCACACGCGGCGCCTGACAGACACGCGGCGCCTGACAGACACGCGGCGCCTGACACACACGCACAGGCAGCGCCTGGCACACACGCACAGGCAGCGCCTGGCACACACGCACAGGCAGCGCCTGACACACACGCAGCGCCTGACACACACGCACAGGCAGCGCCTGACACACGCAGCGCCTGACACACGCAGCGCCTGACACACACACGCACCTGACACTCACATGCTCCTGACACACGCAGCACCTGACATACTCACACGCAGCACCTGACACACACGCAGATACGCAGCATCTGACACACACACACGCAGCACCTGACACACACACGCAGCACCTGACACACAAACACGCAGCGCCTGACACACACGCAGACACGCAGCGCCTGACACACACGCAGACACGCAGCGCCTGACACACACGCAGACACGCAGCGCCTGACACACACGCAGCGCCTGACACACACGCAGCGCCTGACACACACGCAGCGCCTGACACACACGCAGCGCCTGACACACACGCAGACACGCAGCGCCTGACACACACGCAGCGCCTGACACACACGCAGACACGCAGCGCCTGACACACACGCAGACACGCAGCGCCTGACACACACGCAGCGCCTGACACACACGCAGCGCCTGACACACACGCAGCGCCTGACACACACGCAGCGCCTGACACACACGCAGACACGCAGCGCCTGACAGACACGCAGCGCCTGACACACACGCAGACACGCAGCGCCTGACACACACGCAGACACGCAGCGCCTGACACACACGCAGACACGCAGCGCCTGACACACACGCAGACACGCAGCACCTGACACACACGCAGACACGCAGCACCTGACAGACACGCACACACACACACACACAGCACCTGACACAGATATGCAGCGCCTGACACACACACGCAGACATACAGCGCCTGACACACACACACGCAGACATGCAGCACCTGACACACACATGCAGCACCTGACAGACACACACACCCACACACACACACAGACATGCAGCACCTGACACACCCCCACACACACACACACATGCATCACCTGACACACCCACACACACAGACATGCATCACCTGACACACCCACACACATATACAGACATGCAGCACCTGACACACACACACACACACACACACACAGACATGCAGCGCCTGACACACACACACATACAGACATGCAGCACCTGACACACACACACACACATACAAACATGCAGCACCTGACACACACACACATACACACACACACACACACACAGCACCTGACACACATATATACATGTGGCATTTAACGCACACACGCACAGCACCTGACACACAATCATATACACTCAGAGCACCTAACACACACATACACTCGCAGCACCTCACACACACTCGTATACACACGCAGCACCTGCCACTCACACATATATACACATGCAGCACCTGCCACTCCCACATACATGAACAGCACCTGACACACACATACACGCGCAGCACCTGACGGTCACACACATACAGATGCGACAGCTGACACAAACACATACACGCTCAACACCTGACACCCACGTGGCAGCTGACTCATACAAATGCAGCACCTGAAATACACACATATACACGTGCAGCACCTGAGACACACACACACATGTATGTACACGCGCGGCTCCAGGCACACACATACGTACGTACACACGCGGCACTTGACACACACACGTACACGCGCGGCACCTGACACACACACACACACGTACGTACGTACGTACGTACATGTGTGGCACCTGACACACACACGTATGCACACGTGTGGCTCCTGACACACACGCGCGTTGCTCCTGACACACACACATGTACGTACACGCTCGGCTCCTGACACACACACGTATGTATACGCGTGGCACCTGAAACCTACACGTATGTACGTATACGCGCGGCTCCTGACACCCTCACACATGTACACGCGTGGCTCCTGGCACACACACACACACACACGTACACACGTACACACGTACACGCGCGGCACCTGATACATACACGCGTGTACGTACACACATGCACAGCACCTGACATACACACATGTAGGTACGCGCCACCTGACACACACACACACACACACACACACGTACACGCACGACACCTGACACACACACACGTACGTACGTACGTACGTACGTACGTACGTACGTACGTACGTACGTACGCGCACGGCACCTGACACACACGTACATACTAGTGATGAGTGGGTTCGGTTCGTCGGAATCCGGACCCCCCGAACTTCACCCATTTTACATGGGTCCGAGGCAGGTTCGAACCTTCATGCCTTGCTCGGCTAACCCGAGCGCGCCCGAACGTCATCATCCCGCTGTCGGATTCCCGCGAGATTCGGATGTCTGCATTCGTGCATTTGTGTAAACATGGGACCCCTTTCAGTCCGTCTGGTCCGGGTGTTCGGTTTGTTGTTTTGCCAAGTACGTGGATTTAATCTGGAACCTGGATCAGGTGAGTATAATTATCTTTTATTTTCAGGTACCCGTGGATTCTACTTGGAGAAGAGGACCGACTGCTTCGTGTCAACATAGGTAAGTATGTGTGTGTCGGCAGGTGTGAAATAAAGTTATACTTTCACGGTGTCTGTGTCCTGTTTTTATTTGGGTATTTTTCCCCCAGTAGAACTACAGGTACCAGCGGGCCCGTTTTTCTCCCGCATGCTGGTACTTGTGGTTCTCAAAGTACCAGATTGCGGGGGAGGCTTGCAGGGACTTGTAGTACTACTGGAAAAAACAATATTCTTTCAATTTTCTCAAGGCTATCAGCCTCCCATCCGCAGCCCTTGGATGGGGGGGACAGCCTCGGGCTTCACCCCTGGCCCTTGGGTGGCTGGGGGGGGGACCCCTTGATTGAAGGGGTCCCCACTCCCCCAGGGTACACCGGCCAGGGGTGACTAGTTGGATATTTAATGCCACGGCCGCAGGGCACTGTATAAAAGTGACCCCCGGCTGTGGCATTATCTGTCCAGCTAGTGGAGCCCGATGCTGGTGTAAAAATAATGGGGGACCCTACTCTTTTTGTCCCCCGTATTTTTTGCACCAGCACCAGGCGCAGAGCCCGGAGCTGGTTTTAAAAATACGGGGGATCCCCTGTCCGTTTTTCCCCCGGATTAGAACCAGGACCGGCTCGAAGAGCCCGAGGCTGGTTATGCTTTGGAGGGGGGACCCCACGCAATTTTTCTTTTCCGGGTTTTTCACATTCCATTTAAAAAAAAATAATAATAATAATAATCTTTTAAAAAATATATAAATAATACTTGTGCCTCCAAAAAAGACAAACCAAGTACCTAATCCCTTCTAATATAAATAGATATGCTATTACCCCCAAAAAAACATGTTTTAAATTTTTTTTATTAGATCCCGCCTGCAAAGTGTGGCGGATTGAAAATGACGAATTTACTGTTTAAAAGCACTGTTGTCGAATTTACAAACTTCAATTGAATATACTTTTGTTGAATTGCCGCATTTGTACCATTGCAGAAAAGTCGAATTTGTCAAATGTCGAATTTTAAAAAGTCGAATTTTGAAAGGATGCAAGAATAGGCCCCGCCCCCTTCTTCACATCAGCCGTCCCCTTCTACCCCTGTACCTTGCTCTCTCCTGTCTGTGCTCTCTCCCGTCTGTAGGACTAGGCCCCGCCCCCTTCTTACCCTCCAGTGACTGCTCTCTCCTGACAAGTGGACCAGGCCTGCCCCCTACACGCTGCTGGTGTCTTCATTGTTACTTGGTCTGGAGCTCCGTTGGGGAGAGAACTCACGTGAGCTCATTAAGAATGAGGAACTGGGATGTTTTAATTTTATTGTGAGTAGTGTAGTGTGGTGATGTAGTATGTTGTATGGGGGGTATAGTGTAACTATGAAGTGCAGCATATGGGAGGGCTATAGCATAGTGATGTAGTGTGGCATATGGGGGGTGGTAGCGCATAGGCGTGCGTACAGGGGGTGCCTGGTGCGCACAGGCACTCCCTAATGTCCAGCATCGCTGCACGCCACGCTTGCTGTGGCACAGTGATCGCTGAGTGTGTGATCGGTGGAGCCTAGCCTGTAGCTCATTTCCGTACCTCCCACCACCGCTGCGCCCGCCCCCCCTCTGCCTGCTGCTAATACTATGCTGAGTGCATTCGTCGGCAGCCTCACTGGGGGGACTGGTGTCACCTTGCAATGTGACGTGGTGATGTCCGCCTATGCTCTCCTCCCGCCCACCCGTGCTTTCCTCCCGCTGTGGTCTCTCAGTCCTAGTTTGCCGCGGCTGCCACACCACTGGCAGTGTTCCTCTAGGGGGGACTGGGAGCCGCCGGCAGACACATTCTGCTGAGACTTACTTGTCAGTGCGGGTTCCGGATGGCAGGCGGCGGGTGGGAGGGCAGACGGGGAGCAGGTGTCACAAGGAGTGTGTGGGTAACTAATTCACAATACTTCCGCTCAACGTGGCACTGCTGGTCCTTCATCTCCCATGTCTCTTCACCAGGTGGCGGGCGGCCCGGAAATTAAGTGATGTGTTGTGCAGCAGTCAGTGTGAAGTGACTGTGAGTAACACTGATGGTGCTGATGATGCTGCTGCAGAATCGGGAAGCAATTAATTCATAAATATAATGTACTCTATCAGTGTATTATACATACATAAACATGTACATACGTGTATTTGTGTATACATGTATATACATGAGTGTGTGTGCATATATATATATATATATATATATATACAGCCAGTTCCCAGGAACAAAAGTCCTCCCCCGCTTCCGCTAAGTCCACAGCATGACGCTGGGGCTCCACTGGTGGAGCCAGGTGCGGTGGGGGCCCGTCTCAAGTGCTTCAGCAATCAGTGGGCTTGCTCACAGGTGGATCCCTGGATTCTACAAGTAGTGTCTCAGGGATTCAAGCTGGAATTCGAGACGTCTCCCCCTCGCCGTTTCCTAAAATCTGCCTTGCCAACATCTCCCTTGGACAGGGAGGCTGTGATAGAGGCAAATTCACAAGCTGTATTTGCAGCAGGTGATAGTCAAGGTACCCCTCCTTCAACAAGGAAGGGGTTACTATTCCACAATGTTTGTGGTACCGAAACCGGACGGTTTGGTGAGACCCATTTTAAATTTTAAATCTTTGAACACGTATATAAAACGGTTCAAGTTCAAGATGGAATCGCTCAGGGCGGTTATCTCAAGCCTGGAGGAAGGGGATTACATGGTATCACTGGACATCAAGGATGCTTACCTGCATGTCCCCATTTACTCTCCTCACCAGGAGTACCTCAGATTTGTGGTACAGGACTGTCATTACCAATTCCAGACGCTGCCGTTTGGTCTGTCCACGGCACCGAGGGTGTTTACCAAGGTAATGGCCGAGATGATGATACTCCTGCGAAAAAAGGGAGTTATAATTATCCCGTACTTGGACGATCTCCTGATAAAGGCGAGGTCCAAGGAACAGTTGTTGATCGGAGTAGCACTTGCTCGGCAGGTGCTACAACAGCACGGCTGGATCCTGAATATTCCAAAGTCGCAGCTGGTTCCTGCAACACGTCTATTGTTCCTGGGGATGGTTCTGGACACAGAACAGAAAAGGGTGTTTCTCCCGGAGGAGAAGGACAAGGAGTTGTCATCGCTAGTCAGAGACCTCCTAAGACCAAAACAGGTGTCGGTGCACCACTGCACGCGAGTCCTGGGAAAGATGGTAGCTTCTTACGAAGCAATTCCGTTCGGAAGGTTCCATGCACGGATCTTTCAGTGGGATCTGTTGGACAAGTGGTCCGGATCGCATCTTCAGATGCATCAGAGGATAACCCTGTCTGCAAGGACCAGGGTGTCTCTACTGTGGTGGCTGCAGAGTGCTCATCTTCTGGAGGGCCGCAGATTCGGCATACAGGACTGGGTCCTGGTAACCACGGACGCCAGCCTTCGAGGCTGGGGAGCAGTCACACAGGGAAGAAATTTCCAGGGACTATGGTCAAGCCAGGAAATGTCCCTACACATAAATATTCTGGAACTAAGAGCTATTTACAATGCCCTAAGTCAGGCAAGACCCCTGCTTCAAAGTCAGCCAGTACTGATTCAGTCAGACAACATCACGGCGGTCGCCCATGTAAACCGACAAGGCGGCACGAGAAGCAGGATGGCGATGGCAGAAGCCACGAAGATTCTCCGATGGGCGGAAAATCACGTGTTAGCACTGTCGGCAGTGTTTATTCCGGGAGTGGACAACTGGGAAGCAGACTTCCTCAGCAGATACGACCTCCACCCGGGAGAGTGGGGACTTCATCCAGAAGTCTTCCGGCTGATTACAAACCGATGGGAATGGCCACAGGTGGACATGATGGCGTCCCGCCTCAACAAAAAGCTAGAAAACTATTGCGCCAGGTCAAGGGACCCTCAGGCGATAGCGTTGGACGCTCTAGTGACACCGTGGGTGTACCGGTCGGTTTATGTGTTTCCTCCTCTTCCTCTCATACCAAGGGTGCTGAGGATAATAAGAAGTAGAAGAGTAAGAACTATACTCATTATTCCGGATTGGCCAAGAAGAGCTTGGTACCCAGAACTTCAAGAAATGATCTCGGAGGACCCATGGCCTCTACCGCTCAGACAAGACCTGCTGCAGCAGGGGCCTTGTCTGTTCCAAGACTTACCATGGCTGCGTTTGACGGCATGGCTGTTGAACACCGGATCCTGAAGGAAAAGGGCATTCCGGAGGAAGTCATTCCTACGCTGATCAAAGCCAGGAAGGACGTGACCGCAAAACATTATCACCACATATGGCGAAAATATGTTGCTTGGTGTGAGGACAGGAAGGCCCCAACGGAGGAATTTCAACTGGGTCGATTCCTGCACTTCCTACAGTCAGGGGTGAATATGGGCCTCAAATTGGGGTCCATTAAGGTCCAGATTTCGGCTCTGTCGATTTTCTTCCAAAAAGAACTGGCTTCCCTGCCGGAAGTTCAGACTTTTGTTAAAGGAGTGCTGCATATTCAGCCTCCTTTTGTGCCTCCAGTGGCACCTTGGGATCTCAACGTGGTGTTGGATTTCCTTAAATCACATTGGTTTGAGCCACTTAAAACCGTGGAGTTAAAATATCTCACGTCGAAAGTGGTCATGCTATTGGCCCTGGCTTCGGCCAGGCGTGTGTCAGAGTTGGCGGCTTTGTCATGTAAAAGCCCTTATGTGATTTTCCATATGGATAGGGCGGAATTGAGGGCTCATCCCCAATTTCTGCCTAAGGTGGTTTCAGCGTTTCATTTGAACCAACCTATTGTGGTGCCTGCGGCTACTCGGAACTTGAAGGATTCCAAGTTGCTGGATGTAGTCAGGGCCCTGAAAATTTATGTTTCCAGAATGGCTGGAGTCAGGAAAACTGACTCGCTGTTTATCCTCTACGCACCAAACAAGATGGGTGCTCCTGCTTCAAAGCAGACTATTGCTCGCTGGATATGTAGCACAATTCAGCTTGCACATTCTGCGGCGGGACTGCCGCATTCTAGATCAGTAAAAGCCCATTCCACGAGGAAGGTGGGCTCTTCTTGGGCGGCTGCCCGAGGGGTCTCTGCTTTACAACTTTGCCGAGCTGCTACTTGGTCGGGGTCAAACACATTTGCAAGATTTTACAAGTTTGACACCCTGGCTGAGGAGGACCTGGAGTTCGCTCATTCGGTGCTGCAGAGTCATCCGCACTCTCCCTCCCGTTTGGGAGCTTTGATATAATCCCCATGGTCCTTACGGAGTCCCAGCATCCACTTAGGACGTCAGAGAAAATAAGATTTTACTCACCGGTAAATCTATTTCTCGTAGTCCATAGTGGATGCTGGGCGCCCATCCCAAGTACTTGTACATAGTTATTGTTAACAAAAGGGTTATTGTTGAGAGCCATCTGTGCAGAGGCTCCGTTGTTGTCATACTGTTAACTGGGTATAATATCACGAGTTGTACGGTGTGATTGGTGTGGCTGGTATGAGTCTTACCCGGGATTCAAAATCCTTCCTTAGTGTCAGCTCTTCCGGGCACAGTATCCTAACTGAGGTCTGGAGGAGGGCCATAGGGGGAGGAGCCAGTGCACACCAGGTAGTCCTAAAGCTCTCTTTAGTTGTGCCAAGTCTCCTGCGGAGCCGCTATTCCCCATGGTCCTTACGGAGTCCCAGCATCCACTACGGACTACGAGAAATAGATTTACCGGTGAGTAAAATCTTATTTTATATATATATATATATATATATATGACTTGGGGTTTGTTTTATTAGATAGAGCATGTCCCTGTGAAGTGCCTTTTGGGGTTGTGGTTTTTCAGAAAGTTACAGGTTTTTTTTAATTAAGAGAAATATGCCCCATTATAGAGATCGGGCATTTCAATTTGTTGCGCCTGCGCAGTGGCCGCCAGCAGGGGGTGTACTAGAGTGCCTTCTCTTGAGAGCCGCAATATGGCCGCCTTCTCCCCGGTTATTCTGTAAATAGGAAAATAACCTCACAGGTTCACATAGGGCAGAGTTGCCACTACTAGTGCAGGGCTGTAACTTACAGTACTAAGGAAAAGCCATATACTAAAGCGGCACGGTGACCTCACCCCTCTCAGAGACACCAGGGCGCAGCACACTGGTACACACACCTGTTAGCTCAGGGCAGCACTATAGGACCCTCCTGTAATGCTGTGCTGGCGGCGTGTAGTGATCAGGGCACTGGGAGACTGGCTGGCTGGTCTCCGTCTCTGCTGCCTATAGAACTTCCACCTCTGTTATATATCAGGGCTGCTCTCCTGTTGTTATGATTCCGATACTCTGGTCTGGGGATATCTTATAGCAAGGACCTGAGTACTGGAACGTAATGCTTGGAAAGGGAGTGGGAACGGGAATAGCCCCTGGCGCCCTATCTCCGTTGTCTCGCCCGTGCTGTCAGAAATCTCTTGCGAGACTATGGTTGCTTGGGCCCATGGCAGCCGCGTTTGAAGGGCGGATTACGTCTGCCCAACTCCGATGCCCCCTCAGGTCTTAATGGGAGACAAAGAAAAATCCGAGACAGGGTGATAACAAGGGGCCCTCTACTAAACAACAAAGCCAGGGGCTCAAAACTAACTTTAAACTAGAGTATGTGCGGAAAACCGCCAGGGAAAAGGACAACCAAAATACCCACTTGTCCACTCTTCTACCCGGCACCGGCGAGTTCCGGAGAGGAGTGTGGGAGCGTAAACCTCCGCAAATGCACCAACACAGAATACAAAATAAAGCGGCCTAGGCCGCAGCACGCGGCAGAGCCGCCACTCACGAAAACCACACGAGATCCTCTAGCGACTGTTGCGGGTAAATGAGGACTGGAAGACTCCTTGGGAAGAGATGACAACACTAAGATTCAGGAACTCTGAGGACAGGAATGACCGGACACAGCAGAACTGGAACAGACGTCAGCAAACCAAAGCAGCATGCAGGAAGCTATTACCGGCGTCTGTGTGAAGCACTGATAAGGTATTTAGCAGGGAGTCCTTCAATCAGAAGTTCAGAGCCTGATTAGCACAATGCCGTGCAGCTGCCTTGCTGCACGACCAGAAGACAAGTGTGTGTGTGTAGTTCACTTGATTGACCCTGCAAGGGGAGCGCAGTCCGTCCGTGGCGTCCCCGTTGCTAGGGTCCAGGCGGCTCAGCGCGCCCGGCGTCCTAGCGTTGCTAGGGAGCCGGCGGCTAGCACGCTCGGCGTCCCTAGTTGCTAGGCGCCGGGCCGCGAGGACATTGCGGACCACGGCGCCTAACACCTGTGTGTTCTCTTCCTCTCCTACCTCACACTGGAACTGGCCGCCCAGAGAACGAGAGGGCAGCGGCTGACATCAGAGAGGGTGCAGCAATCTGTGTGGGCAGAGCCCCTCACAGCAAGGTGTCCTTATGCTGTGCCCCGTGTAATCACTGTGATCCATACAGACTCTCACCCTGGTATGCTCTCTATTATTTATTTTTTTACACTGCGGCATGCTCGAGGGAAGGGAGCAGGCACCACCCCACCGCCACTACTCCTCCGCCAGCATCACTGCCGAGCCGGTCAGTGTTCCGGCGGCAATGAGCAGTAGGCAGCCACCAGCAACAACAGTCAGGAAGCTGTTACTCCCGGCAGCAGTAGCGTCAAGCTGCAATTCAGCCAGCGGCACGATGATCCGGGAGACAGTGGCAGCACAGGGAAGCAGTACCCCCTCCAATCGCAGCACCAACTAGGAGACTGAGGCAGCAACCTGCCCCCAGCAGCAGCACCACCCTGATGATAGGTAAGATGCATTTTGGTGTCACAAGAAGGTGGCCGGAGTAGTGGCTGGCTGTGGTCACACCCCGGGGAAAAGTGATAGTGATTTCAGTGTTCCCTTGCGCGGGGATTGGATGTGTAGATGTATGGAGGCTATGTATGTATAGATGTGAGCGGCAGTGTGCGGATGTATGAGAGCGGCAGTGTGCGGATGTATGAGAGCGGCAATGTACGGCTGTATAACTGCGTCGGTGTGCGGCTGTATGAGTGCGATGGTGTGCGGCTGTATGCGTGCGGCGGTGTGCTGCTGTAAGAGTGCGGCAGTGTGCGGCTGTAAGAGTAAGGCTGTAAGAGTACGGCTGTAAGAGTGCGGCTGTAAGAGTGCGGGGTTGTACGGATGTATGAGAGCGGGGTTGTACGGATGTATGAGAGCGGCAGTGTATGGATGTATGAGAGCAACAGTGTACAGTTGTGTGAGAGCGGCAGTGTGCGGATGTATGAGAGTGGCGGTGTACGGATGTATGAGAGCGGCAGTGTATGGATGGCAGCGTCATAGGGAGGGATGTCGGAATGCTGTTATAGGGTTCCTAATACAAAATGCCACGTTGGGCTTGATGGGCAGGTAGTGCGGCAAGCACACCCAAATTGGCATCTGACGTCGCCTGCAGTCCACACTGTTGTGAGGAGTCAGAGTTAATTTTGACTGTGTAGTGTACTCACAGAGGACCTACCGCCCGTCCCCTCCTCGCATCTGAGCAGCAGGTCAGGCTCTTATTTTCTTTTTAATCAGGAGAGGCCGAGTGAACTGTGAGCAGGGGGGCAGAGCTACATGGGACCCAGAGGGGCTGCTGTGCTGTCAGAGAGGGAGAGGAAGAGAGAGATGAAGCTACTGCAGATCCCCAGCTGATTGTGAGGTGCCGGGTTGAAGGGTGATGTGATCACCCTTCTCCCTCGCTGCCGCTGGGTACCGCATCTAGGCTTCCTCCATCGAGGGCATGCGGCGCAGCAGTGGGCAGCGTGTAATGAGTTTGTCTGACTCATTATACTGCTGCCTGTTGTGGACACCTCCGTCCGTACGGACTGGTGTACATGCCCAGCACAGAGATGACAGTGTTGGTGGAAGTGCTGCCCAGTTCTGACCCTGCAGGCCTCCCTGATCTGACTGCGGCCGCTGCTACTGCTGCGGCCCGAAACCCCTGCCGGTCCCCTCCATAGACTTCTGCCTGTCCAGCGCTGAGGTACTAGGGGTATCCCAGCTGCGGGAAGGGTATGTCTCTGGCTTTCTCTCCGGCAGGGGAAGGTGACAGCGGCGGAGGAAGTGTTGCCCACCTCAGACACTGCAGGCCTCCCCGATCCAGCTGCGGCCACAGCTGATGCTGCCAGAACCCCCTGCTGGTCTCCTTTGTTGACTGCCGCATGGCCAGTGCTGAAGTACTGGGGGTAGGCCAGCTACGGGAAGAGTGTCTCTGCCTCGGGCTCTCTCTCTCTGTCAGGGGAAGGAAGGGCTGATTCTCTGGCACAACAGGGAGGGCTAGGCTGCAGGAACACAGCACTGGAAGAAACAGGAGGCCGAACTCATGACCAAAAAGTGAGCAGTGCAGTGATCAGCCCCCTAGTCTTTCCCTCTCTCTGGGTGCAGAGCTGTATTCTACAGAGAGAGCTGGGATGGGAAGAAGGGGAACGGCACCTGACACACACATACACGCGCGGCACCTGACACACACATACACGCGCAACACCTGACACACACACATACACGTGCGGCACCTGACACACACACACACGTAGCATCAGACACAATAAAATAAACATGCAGCACCTGACCCACACATACACGCGCAACACCTGACACACACACATACACGTGCGGCACCTGACACACACACACACACACGTAGCATCAGACACAATAAAATAAACATGCAGCACCTGACCCACACATACACGCGCAACACCTGACACACACACATATACACGTGCGGCACCTGACACACACACGTACCATCAGACACAATAAAATAAACATGCAGCACCTGACACATGCATATACACGCAGCACCTGACACATGCATATACACGCAGCACCTGACACATGCATATACACGCAGCACCTGACACATGCATATACACGCAGCACCTGACACATGCATATACACGCAGCACCTGACACATACATATACACGCACACCATCAGACACACACATACACACGAAGTGCCTTACTCACACACACATAGACACGTGCAGCACCTGAGGCACACACATGTACACGCGCAGCACCTGACGCACACACATGTACACACGCAGCACCTGACGCACACTCATGTACACGCGCAGCACCTAATGCACACTCATGTACACGCGCAGCACCTGACGCACACTCATGTACACGCGCATCACCTGACACAGACATACGTATTCATGCACAGCACCAGACATATACTTGTACACACGCGGAGCACCTGATACTCACACACATATACACCCGCAACACCTGACACACACACACACACGTGCGGCAGCTGACGCATACACACGCACCATCAGACACACTCATATATACACGCAGCACCAGACACACACATACACACAGGAGCTGACACACACATACACAGGCAGCACCTGACACACACACACATATACACGCGCAGCACCTGACACCACGCACTCACACGTACAAGCAATGCATTTCACGCCTACCTCCAGCCTCAGTTACAGGCTGCTGCCGCCTACCCCCATCCCTGCATCAGCTGCAAAGGCAGCAAAATATTTTGACCAAAGTCTAAAGGCCCGTACACATTAAATGATGTCGCTCTGTGAGCTACATCGTCTAATGTTTCCCCTCCCGGGCCGGCCGGCGGCCGACTGTACACACTGAGCGATATGACCGCTCATATCGCTCAGTGACGTCACGCCCCCGCCAGCCCTGCATGAAGGTCGTGGACGACAGTCCACATCCTTCCTGCATGCCCTACCGACAGCGAAGATTGTTGCCGACCCGCGGGGCCGCGCATCGTTTGTCGCTGGCTGCATACACACTTAACGATAAAATGAGCGACGTCGCTCATTAAATCGTTAAGTGTGTACGGACCTTAAACAATTTGGTTTGGTTAATAAAATAATTTTGCACAGAACAGTGATGTTATACGAACATTTTCATTATACATTTAAAAAATCAAATGTTTATTCTTACAGTGAAATTTTACATTTCTGAATAAAAAAAATAAATTTAAAAAAAGCGATGAAATTCCATAGACAAAAAACCTTACGGTTTCACATGTCCCATTAAGGCTTCTTAGACATGATCGAAATTTCAGAAACCTGTTGTAACTCTTCCACTCAAACTCCAAAAAGCAATGAAATTCCGATCATTAAGGCTGACGCCTTAATGGACGTGTTCCTTGCGCAATACAGATATGGTATGCCATCACAGCCTGTGGGTAAGTGCAGATTCAGCACTCTCACAGAGTGAGATTGCTGTCACTCACACAATGGTGGAGCTGCTAATTCACAGATTTGTGTGCTCATTGGAATACACACATGCAGTCTATGCAACTGAAGGTCTGAACGGAAGACAAAGCTGCTCAGATGAGGTAAGAGTGTTGTTGATTGGAGGGAGGAGAGCGGTGTGGATGGGGGAACAGAAGTGTGTGGATAGAGGGAACACTAAGCAGCACTAATGGGGGGGGACAGAGAAACACAGGGGGTAATTCAGACCGCAGCAGCAGCAGCGATTGCAGTCTGAATTAGTTTGTGAGGTGCGCACGTGCAATGGCCGCACTGCGCGTGCGTACCCCAGGAGCCCAGTGAGATGCTATCACCCTGCCTGATTGATAGGCAGAGGTGGTTGCGGGGAAGGAGGGGGGCGTGCAAACAGCGTTAGAATGCCATTGGCAGGGCATGGTCTGCACAACGGAGGCGTTTCCGGACCACTGGGGGGGTGGGCTGTGGCGGTTATCCCCCTGCCAAGAGCGCAGGATCCACTAAATTTACCTTCAGGATGTCAGCTACATGAATAGGGTAAGAGTGGTGTGGATAGGGGGTAGATTAAGCAGCAAGTATGGGAAGGGAGACAGAGCTGTGCAGATGGGGGAAATGGTGCAGATGGGTTGAAAACACTGGCATGGATGGGTAGAAAACTGGTGCAGATGGGAGAGAAGACAGTGTGCCATGTACTGGAGGAGGCAGAGTGACGTTGAAGAAGGAAACACTGAGCAGCACAGAGAGAAGGAAACGGTGGTACAGACAATGCACAGGTGGGGAAAGACAGATGGTACAGATAAGTTAGTACAGACTAGCACAGATGGGAGAACACAGCAGTAGGGATTGGGAAAGACCGGGCAGCATGGGGGTGTATAGGGGAAGTAAGTGTAGATGCATAGACCGTAGATGGGGTATTATAGTTTAGCAATTAACCAAGATGTTTGAGGGAGCTAAATGTGTATACTAAGTGAGATGGATGTATGGAGTTAGAAGGATGTTGTAACAAGGTGGCTTTGTTGTGTTGACTGAATGGGATGGTTGTGGGCACTGTGTGGGATGGGAGCACCACAAAACTGCTCAGACCTTCAGTTGCATAGACTGCATGTGTGTATTCCAATGAGCACACAAATCTGTGAATTAGCAGCTCCACCATTGTGTGAGTGACAGCAATCTCACTCTGTGAGAGTGCTGAATCTGCACTTACCCACAGGCTGTGATGGCATACCATATCTGTATTGCGCAAGGAACACGTCCATTAAGGCGTCAGCCTTAATGATCGGAATTTCATTGCTTTTTGGAGTTTGAGTGGAAGAGTTACAACAGGTTTCTGAAATTTCGATCATGTCTAAGAAGCCTTAATGGGACATGTGAAACCGTAAGGTTTTTTGTCTATGGAATATATATATATATCACAAACATATATGATTCATACATATATCACACACACATACATGATACATACATGAGAAAGACCTGGGATGGTGATGAGGCCAGGGCCCCCTGCTGATGTTGCGTTGAGGAAGGCAGTGTTCCAGGGCGGATGCCAGTCGGGGAGAGCGCCGCGCAGCCCGGGAAAAATACTGCTGAGGAGCTACATCTGGAAGAGCCCCTGGGAGGGAGAGTGCCACATGCCCCATCCTGCGCGGCAGACTCTGCAGGCCTGCACATGGGAAGGGAGGTCTCTGGCCACACATACTCACCCTTCTGCTGAAGCCCCACTGCTGTCCCCATCAGCGATCTCCAGCGGGGAGCGGGGCCAGGATGAACCTCAACCTGTGAGAACTATCTTCATGATCAAGAGATCTCATATGCAAGATAAGTATGTGTTGGGATAGGGCTGGGGAGGGCGGCTGCTTGGGCACACCCCCGTCAAGTTAAGGAGATTTAACTGAGGAAGCACAAGGGAACTCTCGTCTGGGGACAACAACTGCAGGGAGACCACATCTTTTCAGATGAACATGGGAGGGCGGAAGGCTGCCTAATACTGAAGCACCCTCAGACATTAAACCATATGCAACAACTATTGCAAGCATTCCTGGGGGAAGGTCTGCAGCAGACGGATTTGCATACGGTGATGTCATCCAAGCAGTGGGCCAAAGTTGGCTGGAACCCTCATCTGTATATGAAAAGAGAAAAGGGGCATGCAGGGCATGGCGGCCTTTTGCGGCGCTTGGATAACCCCAAGTTTGCATTAAACACCCCCACCCTCCTTCGGTGTGGGGCTCATGTTGGCCATGCCCAAGCCCCTGAAGCATTCAAGCTGATTTCTTGCAGCAGCTGGGCACTGTAACAGCTTCAGAGCTGCTCTACAAGACAAGTAAAAGGGTGTGGGCCCTGCAGCACCACCTGTAGTTTGCATACACACATATATAGGACAGCATCTCTTATATGCCCCAGGGTCAATAAAATAGTATCCTTGTCTAGGCTATCCATCCCCTCAGATAAGGTATTTGTCCATGCCGCTACAGCACTACACACCCAGGCCGACGCAATTGCCGGTCTGAGTAAGGTACCTGAATGTGTATAAATGGACTTCAGGGTAATCTCCTGTTTGCGGTCAGCACACTCTTTGAGGGTAGCCGTATCCTGGGACGGGAGGGCTACCTTCTTGGATAAGCGTGTTAATGCTTTGTCCACCCTAGGGGAGGATTCCCATCGTAACCTATCCGTTGATGGGAAAGGATACGCCATAAGAATCCTTTTGGAAATCTGCAGTCTTTTATCTGGAGCTTTTTCACATAACTCGTTTATCTGGAGCTTTTTCACATAACTCGTTCAGCTCGTGTGAGGGAGGAAAGGTTACCTCAGGCTTCTTACCCTTGTACATATGTACCCTCTTGTCAGCGACAGGGGGTTCCTCTGTGATGTGCAAAACATCTTTTATTGCCATAATCATAAATCGAATGGATTTTCCCAATTTTGGCTGTAACTTTGCATCATCGTAATCGACACTGGAGTCAGAATCCGTGTCGGTATCTGTGTCAACAATCTGGGATAGTGGGCGCTTATGAGACCCTGACAGTCATGCAACATAGGATCAGGCATGGGTTTAAACCCTGACTGTCCCAAAGCTTCTGCCTTGTCTAATCTTTTGTGCAATGAGTTTACACTAGCATTTAAAACATTCCACATATCCATCCAATCAGCTGTCGGCGGAGACACCACATTCATTTGCTCCCGCTCCTCTCTAATATAGCCTTCTTCCTCAGACATGTCGACACACGTGTACCGACACACTACACACACAGGGAATGCTTTTTCTGAAGACAGTTTCCCCACAAGGCCCTTTGGAGAGACAGAGAGAGAGTATGCCAGCACCCCCCCCAGCGCTATATAACCCAGGAATAAAACAGTAACTTAATGTTTGCCCAGTAGTGCTGCTGTATGTAATTTGCGAATTATGTGCCCCCCCCCCTCTTTTCAACCCTCTTGTCTAACGTGGTATAAGCAGGGTAGAGTCCGGGGAGCTTCCTCTCAGCGGTGCTGTGGAGAAAAAATGGCGCTGGTGAGTGCTGAGGGAGAAGCCCCGCCCCCTCGGAGGCGGGCTTCTGTCCCGCTTAAACTAAAATTGGTGGGGGCTTATACATATATAAAGTGCCCAGCTGTATATATGTTATATTTTTGCGAAAGAGGTTTATATTGCTGCCCAGGGCGCCCCCCCTGCGCCCTGCACCCTTACAGTGACCGGAGTATGTGAGGTGTATAGGAGCAAAGGCGCACAGCTGCAGTGCTGTGCGTTACCTCAGTGAAGATCATGAAGTCTTCTGCCGCCTCTGAAGTCTTCTTTTCTTCTCATACTCACCCGGCTTCTATCTTCCGGCTCTGCGAGGGGGACGGCGGCGCGGCTCTGGGACGGACGGCGAGGGTGAGATCCTGCGTACCAATCCCACTGGAGCTAATGGTGTCCAGTAGCCTAAGAAGCAGGACCTTGCAACTCAGAGAGTAGGGCTGCTTCTCTCCCCTCAGTCCCTCGATGAGGGAGTCTGTTGCCAGCAGTGCTCCCTGAAAATTAAAAACCTAACAAAATACTTTCTGTCAGAAAGCTCAGGAGAGCTCCTGAAAAGCACCCAGTCTCCACTGGGTACAGTATCAAACTGAGGTCTGGAGGAGGGGCATAGAGGGAGGAGCTAGTGCACACCCAGAACTAAAGTCTTTCTTAAAGTGCCCATGTCTCCTGCGGAGCCCGTCTATCCCCATGGTCCTTACGGAGTCCCCAGCATCCTCTAGGACGTTAGAGAAAATAGGATTTTAATACCTACCGGTAAATCCTTTTCTCTTAGTACGTAGAGGATGCTGGGCACCCGTCCCAGTGCGTACTGTGTCTGCAGTTATTAAATGGCCCTTAACTCCAGAACATTTATGTGGAGATGAAAACATCCAAGGAAGACTTGACCATCTTCCTTGGATGTTTTCCCCCTGTGTGACTGCTCTCCAGCCTCGGAGGGTTGCATCCGTGGTCCCTAGAATCCCGTCCTGGATCCCGAACCATCGCCCCTCTAGGTGGTGAGAACTGTGCAGCCACCAATGTAGTGAGATTCTGGTCTTGGAAGACAGGATTATCCTCCGGTGCATGTGTAGGTGGGATCCGGACCACTTGTCCAACAGGTCCCACTGGAACACTCTGGCATGGAACCTGCCAAACTGAATGGCCTCGTAGGCCGCAACCATCTTCCCCAGCAACTGAATGCATTGATGGATTAACACTCTTGCTGGTTTCAGAATTTGTTTGACCAGACTCTGGATCTCCAGAGCCTTTCCACTAGAAGAAAACCTCTTCTGTGTCCAGTATCACTCCTAAAAACAACAACCGCGTCATTGGGACCAACTGCGATTTTGGCAAGTTTAGGAGCCAACCATGTTGTTGAAGAACTGTCAGGGAGAGTAGATGTTTTGCACAAACTGGTCCCTGGATCTCGCCTTTATCAGGAGATCATCCAAGTACGGGATAATTGTGACTCCTTGCTTGCGAAGGAGGACCATCATTTCCGCCATCACCCTGGTGAAAATCCTCGGAGCCGTGGACAGACCAAACGGCAACGTCTGAAATTGGTAATGACAATCCTGAATTGCAAACCTCAGGTAGCTTGATGCAGTGGCTAAATGGGAACATATAAGTAGGCATCCTTTATGTCTACCAAAACCATGAAATCTCCTTTATCCCCCGGACTGGAGATCACTACCCTGAGAGATTCCATCTTGAAATTGAATTTCTTTAGGTAGAAATTAAGGGATTTCAGATTTAAGATTGGTCTGACTGAGCCGTCCGGCTTCGGGACCACGAAGAGGCTTGAATAAAAACCTTCTCCCTGCTGACTAAGGCTGATTTGAACAATCGGTGAGGGGGAACGTCTTGAAACCCCAGTTTGTACCCTTGGGACACTATTTGTAAAACCCACGAGTCCAGGTCCGAATGAATCTAGAACTGACTGAAGAGTTTTAGACGTGCCCCCCACTGGTGCGGGCTCCTGCAAGAGAGCCCCAGCGTCATGCAGTGGATTTGGCAGAAGCAGAGGACGATCTCTGCTCCTGCGATCTTGAAGAGGCTACAGACCTCTTCCCTCTTTTCCTTCCTCTACCTGCAAAGAAAGGGGAATCTTAACTTCTTGCATATCTATTGGGCCGAAATGACTGCGTCAGATAATGATGCGTCTTCATCCGTTGAGAGGGAACATAGGGCAAGAAGGATGACTTACCTGCGGGAGCTGCCGAGATCAAATTAACTAGGCCGTCGCCAAACAAGGCTTCACCTTCATAGGGAAGAGACTCCCTTTCTTCTTGGAGTCAGCATCAGCATTCCCTTGGTGAATCCACAATGCCCTCCTATCCGAGACTGCCATGAAATTGGCCCGTGAGCACTTGTGCCCGGTGTAGGATTTTTAAATATGTGTAGTTTACTGTATGCAAGGGTTTAAAACCTTTTAGGAACTGAGATCTAAGGTGTATTACATGTAGTTTAAAAAAAACAAAAAAGGTTTATTTTATGGCAGTAGTTTCCAAACTGGGGTTCTTGCACTGGTAGCATAGTTTGGTGGTCCAGGACCAATTAAAATTATTTATACTTTATTAAATTGGCAAAACCATTCCCTCACAACATAACTGAACCTGAGGATGACATGCTATAAACACAATTTACTTAATTTTATATTTTTTTCTGAATTTCTCAATAATAAAAACTTTGGCCTCTGGGTGCCGTGAAACAAATTTTGATACTCTAGGGCAGGGGTGTCAAACCCATGGGCCGCATGCCGCCCCCATGCATCCTTTTGTGGCCCACAGGCCGAGGTCCGACAGGGGTCCTTTTGTGGCCCGATCACCTTGCTTAGAGCGAGGGCAGGAGAGTGCAGCCAGAGTCTTTGCTTTCTATGTGCGGCACCATCTTCCCGAAGAGATCACCGGGAAGATAGTGCCCCTTCCACTGGCTACAGCACAGGTATACTGGGGTGGGGTAGCAAACTGGGGGCCCCAATGGGCCCCTCCAGCAGTCCCTCTACCAAAACACATCTTTTGGTGGTTTTGCGGTGTTGTTATAACTACATGGTGACGATACTGTAGCACAGAGATTTTCAACCATTTACAACTCACGTCACACAGAACAAGATTTAAATATTGACAAGGCACACTGAAATATAATGGTGATGCATGGTGCAGTATCGTGTCCTAGGATGTCATGTCGCAGCTTCTCCATAGGTAACGCCTGAACAGGCCCGGTGACAGGGGGGACAAAGGGGACACTTGTTCAGGGCTCCAAGTATTAAGAACAGAAATAATGGGGCCACAGTGCCAATATTGCTTTTTAAAGTGTGTCCACCAACTGCTCAATTTAAGCAGGAAAACAATTAACAGGCCAACTAAACCCTCCCCCCTCCTTTTACCCCATCACTTTGTCCAGTCCCTGTGGTCCATACTGTATTGCCATTATTATGCATTTTGCTGTGCTGGCCCTTTTCTGAATGTCCCTGCCACCGCCACCGAAGAGCTGGATAGCCCAGTATGAAAACCACCTGCCGGCCTCACTGACGGTCCGAGTCAAAGGCTCCATTTTTTTTAAAGATCCCTCTGCCAAGTTAAGGGGGGGTTGAGGGGGCCCCAGAGATATCAGTGTACTGGGCCCCGAGATTTCTGTTGCTGGCCCTGACCCTCAGGGGCGTATCTACCCCTTGGCCAGGATGGCACTTGCCAGGGGCACCATCCAGCTGTGCCAACCGTGGCTAAGGGATAGAGTTCTGCAGTCTCGAAAGGGCGCTATGGCAATCAGCGTGGGACTGACCAATTAGACGGTGAGGGAAGGATACTGAAATTGTCCCAACCCTGTTACAGTTTGAAACGCCCCTCAACTGCTGTCCACTGCTTCACTCCTAGCTCTGCCCCTTTGAAATTATTAATCCCTACCCCCCGGTAGGCGGAGTTCTCCAGGCCCATACTCAGGAGTCACCACTGCTGTACATTATGTGCCGGTTGTAGAGGCAGAGCGGGGAACATCAGAGAACGCCACAAATTACACAGTGGGCAAGGAGATGGCTGGAGACAGCTGCACAGCCATGCCTTGCAAGTTCGAGAGAGCTGTTGAATTTCAGCACTTCAAGTCAGAGCCTGCCCCCTGCTGCCCAAGCAGTCCGTGACAGTTAGTGTCGAGGAGGGGGGGATTTGTGCATGTGTGCTATCAGTGTGTGTGTGGGGGGGTGGGGGGGTGGAGGATGTGTGTGACTGTGAGGGAGCTGTCAGTGTCAGTGGGGAGAGGAGCAGGAGGGAGTTGTCAGTGTGTGGAAGTGATGAGAGTTGTCAGTACTGGGGAAATGTGTGTGTGTGTGTGTGTGTGTGTGTGTGTGTGTGTGTGTGTGTGTGTACTAGATTTAGGAGTGTGTGTTTGTGAGAGGTTTCAGTTGGGGAATTAGAGTTCATACAGTAATTAAATGTTTTCATATTGAGAACTACATCTCCCAGCATATACAGTGTGCTGGGGATGCTAACAAGCTTTATTTAAAAGTTTAAAAAACATTGCTTTTATGACTGCAATGGTTAAAAAGGGAGAGCTATAAATCAATTTATCAGTGAATGATCGCAGTTTGAGCTGTTACATTTTACTGAACCACCTATCCCTCCACACTCACTACCTGTCCTCAGGATACATTTACCATCCCGGCAGACGGTATACCGGCGGTCATTTGACCGATGTTGGAATCCTGACACCACTTGGGAGACTGGTGCCGGCACACAGACAGCCAACATCCCGAAGGCGAGTATTGGAGGGAGGGTTAGGACCGGGGGAGCGGGTGTTAGGGAAGGCACTAGGAGGGGGGGGGGGTTAGTCCTAGCTGCCACCCCCTGAGGGTTAGCCCTATCCGCCACCCCCCCAGAGGATTAGGATTAGGTATCATGTGACTGCTGGAATCCCGAGCGCCGGATGCCATACCCAACCCCCTTTACTTTTTCAGGCATTTCTATCTCTCCTCTCTCTATGGTGTTCCGATTGCCCACTTTCCCTTGTGCTTTTCTCTCTCTCTCTCTCTCTCTCTCCTTTGTTTAGAGCATCAGTTTCTGTAGTCCACTTTATCCTTATTTTTTCCAGTGTTTCACTATCTCTCTGATGTAATGATGTATGGTCTAGAGGGATCAGTAATGCATTGTACTGTATAGAGGCGTCAGGGATGTAGCGTAGGGTATAGAGGCGTCAGGGATGTAGCATAGGTTATAGAGGCATCAGGAATGTAGCGTAGGGAATAGAGGCATCAGGGATGTAGCGTAGGGTATAGAGGCGTCAGGGATGTAGCATAGGGAATAGAGGCGTCAGGGATGTAGCGTAGGGAATAGAGGCATCAGGGATTTAGCTTAGGGAATATAGGCATCAGGGATGTACTAGCAGGTATATAGAGGTCAGTGTACTGTATAGAGGGGTCAGTAATGCAGTGATGGTTATAGAAAGGTCAGTGATGTAGTGTAGGGTATAGAGGGGTCAGTTATGTAGTGTGGGGTAAAGAGGGGTCAGTAAAGATACTAAGCTGAAGTACTTAGAACACTACTTGAATTAAGACACAACCTGCAAGAAAAAGTATGCAATATGGGTGAAAAGGCAAATGTCAGAGGTCTGATACAAGTGACCAGCTCCACACCTTGCACCACATAGCGTTATGTTAAACTGGGATATGTTCTTTTTTGGTGTGTGTGTGTGTGTGTGTGTATGTATGTGTGTGTGTGTGTGGGGGGGGGGGGGGGTTGCCAAAGGAAATTTTTGCCATTGGCTCCTTTGGTCTAGAACCAGCCCTGATCACAAAATATTTTTGTCTGAGCAGACTGGACACTGATCAGCGTTGGCTCATTCTCAGCCCCCCGCCCAGCCTCTGCTGCCAACAGACTGCTATTGGCTAGTTAACCTTCTGCCTTCCCTATCTATGACACAGACTGCTGCTAATGCTACCAGACTGTTCCCAGTGGCTTCACACCAACAGTGAATCCCAGCCGATGATGTAGGGCAGCGTGTGGGGGTCAGTTGCTGTGGCTCCAACATGGTAACCGCCAATGGACTGCAATGCTTTATCGAAAGGGGGGGCGCCAGTCCCTTACTTTGCCAGGGGCGCTTGGACCCCTAGCTACACCTCTGTTGACCCTAACCGATACCCCTAAACTAACCATAATTCCTGCAGTAAAAATCCATGTTTCTATGTATATAGGGGGTCATTCCGAGTTGATCGCATGCTGCCGTTGTTCGCTGCGTAGCAATCAGTTGAAAAAAAATGGCTAATCTGTGCATGCGCATGCTCCGTAATGTGCATGCGCATCGTACGGGTACAAAGTCCATTGTGGTTTTGCACTAGTTCTAGCGATTATTCCAATCACAGAACAGGCCACAAGGAGATTGACAGAAAGAGGGCGTTTCTGGGTGTCAACTGACCGTTTTCAGGGAGTGCTTGGAAAAATGCAGGCGTGGCAGAAGAAATGCAGACGTGGCTGGGCATTCGCTGGATGGGTGTGTGACATCAAAAGCCGTCCCTCGGTTGTTAGAATCAACACACACGAAGTGTAACTACAGTGCTGGTCTTATTTTGAAACGATTTTGCAGGCGCTCTGCTGCTCAAGTGTTCGCACTTCTCCAAAGTGAATATACACTCTCCAGTGGGCAGCGACAATACGTTTGCATGGCTGCTAAAAACTGCTAGCGAGCAATCAACTCAGAATGACCCCCATAGTGTATTGCAAGAAAATATCTGTAAATCCAATGGTACCGTAAGTGCGGTATATACTCGCACTTCTTTGCGGGGTGAGAACATCTCCCCTAAGTGAAGTCAGCCCTATGAATAGAGTTTGTGTGATCCCTGTGCAGCAGTCACAGAAAGGGTTCATCTCTGCAGTTTGTCACTCAAATTACATTGCTGCATTTTTTCTAGAAGTGGATCTGAGAGCTGTTACCCGCAGACCAGCTACAATAATTATCCTGGGTACTCACTAGACCAGTGGTTCTCAAACTGCACCCTGGGGTGCCTCAGGACACTTGCAGGGGTGCCTTGGATTGGTGGTCCAGGACCAATTCAAAATATTTATAGTTAGTGTTATAGGCAAAACCAGTGCTGTTGGCTGGCAATCATAACATATGTGCACAAGCAGAAGCAAATCCTGTCCCCTACCAAAGGGCCAGTGCTAGGGTGTTTGGCGCCTCCCTGCAAACTATTAATTTGGGCCCTCTCTCCAATACTTAATAAAGGGACAGTGCGCTCCTTAAAAAAAGAAGGTGTGGTATCACAAGGAAGGGGCATGGCCACACAATAGCACCCCAAATCAAAATACGCCACACAGTAGCACTATCTTATTGTCATTACACCGCATGTAATAATAATAATACCCACAGTCGCAGTGCCCTTTATACACATAACCACCATATCAGTGCAGCTTACACACATAATGCCAACAGTAGCAGTGCCCCTTCTACACATGCCCACGGTGGCAATCCTTTACATGGCAAATATCAACCTGGTTTTGCCATGTAAAGGATTGCCACTTTAAAAACAAACAATCAACAAAAACAAAAAAAACAACACAAAATCTCTCACTTTCTGATTCTCACACCCTATTACATTCCTCCCTATATATTTAAATGTTTCTATTACTGTATGTTCCCTCTTCCCTTCTCCAAACTATACACATCAACATTTTTTAGTATTTCCAGGTAAGTTTTGTGATGTAGGCCATGCACAATTTTAGTTGCCCTAATGTATTTACAGCCTTCTGGAGATATGGCTTCTGGAACTGAACACAGGATTCTAAATGTGGCTGTATACAGTGGCATTACAGGTTGAGTATCCCTTATCCAAAATGCTTGGGACCAGAGGAATTTTGGATATCGGATTTTTCTGTATTTTGGAATAATTGCATACCATAACGAGATATAATGGTGATGGGACCTAAATCTAAGCACAGAAGGCATTTATGTTTCATATACACCTTATACACACAGCCTGAAGGTCATTTTAGCCAATATTTTTTATAACTTTGTGCATTAAACAAAGTGTGTGTACATTCACAGAATTCATTTATGTTTCATATACACCTTATACACACAGTCTGAAGTTAATTTAATACAATATTTTTAATAACTTTGAGTATTAAACAAAGTTTGTGTACACTGAGCCATCAAAACACAAAGGTTTCACTATCTCAGTCTCACTCAAAAAAGTCCGTATTTCGGAATATTCCGTATTTCGGAATATTTGGATATGGGATATTCAACCTGTATTACTTTTTTCTGCTACTGGTTCTTTAACCTATGCAAACAAGCATCTGACTTGCCTTTCCTATTGCTTTGTTACATTGCTTACCTGAAATAGTAATACTTAGATAGCTTTCCTCTTGCCATTATAATGCCCTTAATATTATAGTTAGCCTTTGCATTTTTGAGACGTGTATGATTTTGCATTTTTTGGCATTAAATGTTGCCATGTTCTTGACCATTCCTCTAGTCCAGGGGCGGAACTGCCAGAGACAACGGAGTCAGTTGCCGCCGGGCTCCAGCCCTAAAGGGGCTTCCTCCATTGCCCCCCGGCTGTTACGTGCCCTTCCTACTAAATAGACAAAGGCGCTACCAGCAGGGTCTCGCAGTTTGTACATTCCATACCGTAACACCCTTCTTTCCACCTTCACAATGAAGCTATTGGTACTTTGCAAAAAAAATAAATTATTAGCATTGCAACTCAGCAGATCAATGCAGTGTGCAGCCACACACTCCATATATCTGCTCAGCCACAAAGCTGAATATTTCTTCACAAAGTACAAGGTGAGCTCCAAATAGAATTCTCTAGCTTAGATTATACCTTTCTATGCAAGGGTAAATAGCTCAATTGTTTGACTGCAATGCCACAGGAAATGGTTTGGATCCAAGACAGTGTGACTGAATAATAAAGAAACCTTAAGATGAGTTCATGAATGTTGTATAAGTATTAGTGAGAGAAGGGGTCAGGAGCATGCTAGGCTGCAAAAAATAAGGTAGGCTGCAAGTGAAAGTAATGATCTCCTATATATTTTCCCAGATCTGTCACTCTGTGTGGCTAACTCTGGGGGAAGTCACAGCAATGGGCGGAGACGGCAACTGGAGGTGGCCATGGTACATGGCTGGCCAAGGGACACTAGCTCATGTACCCCTTTACCACTGAGGCTGGCCACCAAGGATGGACCTGTCACCAGTGCACATGCAATAACCTCTTCTGCTGCCCTCTTTGCAACTCAGATTGCCCAGTGCTCCCCTTCGCTAACAGTCCACAAAGTTTCCCCATCTCACGATCTGCCTCCTCACCCCCACTTTCATCTCTACAGCACACGCGCATATCATACAAGATCCCATCATGCGTACGTAGGTCTGAAATGCAAGAGGGAGGTTGGGGGGAGATTGGCATGCGCCAGCAACACCACACAGCTCACTGTGACCACAGTGGAGAGGCGCTGCAACAGGACAATACACCAACCTCGGAGCAAGGAACTGCGTCGGTCAGGAGGAGAACTATTTCAATAGCATAAAAAGGTTAATGCGTCCCACCCTATGGACACCAGACTCATCAAGTCACTGTTGCCAGAGTCTCATACAATGACTCTGAACCTCTAAGCACACTATTTGACTGTCCACACCCTGCTGTGCCTATTACCCATCTCCTCCACCACCCTCAACACTGACCCACACATCATTCACCCACCAAGATACAATAAAGGTAGTTTGGATAAATTAGCTAAATGAAATGGATTTAACCAATTTATCTAAATGACCATTTTTGGATGTTTTCCAGTGTTTGTGAGCAAATGGTCAATTGTCATTTGCTGCCACATATTAGCATAATTTTGTTTCAACTAGAAAAAAAAATTGGACAGATAATCTAAGTGTGGATCCAGTTTAAAGGTCCGTATTCACTGCCCGATTTTGGGGAGAGATGTGTGCTGAGCGAACTGCTCAGCACACATCTCTCCCCCCGCTCAGCACAGCGTGATGTGTGCTGAGCGTACGGGGGGTGGGGGGGGGGCACTCATTTCACCCCCTGTGTAGGGCATTCTGTGTGTATCCAGCTTAACAGGTGTGAGCATCATACAACTACTGACTTGCGAGTAACTATACAGCAGCTCCATACCTTGTGACTTGAAGAAACACCAGTTAACCCCGGGAATGCTGCAGTCAAAGCAACAATTCCTCTTCTTACATTCCGCTGCACTTATTGTGGGGTAGCCGCAATCCCTTCTGCTGTACGGTTCCACATTACATTGTTTCTTGTCACTTCCTGTTGATGCAGTAAGGAAACATCCAGGAATTACAGCAGCTTAGTTTTTTTTTTTTTTTATAACTGGGGCAATTTAGCTAGATCACAGGGCAATTTAGCTCCTTTGGTCCTTTTTTAGGACCAGTTAATCAGACAGTTGAGCAAACTGAAAAACAGCTAACAGGAAATTTCCACTTAAATGGTATTTTCTAATCTTATCTGACCATGACTAAGAATAAAGGATACACAAGATAAACTCTTAGAGCCATGGACCTTATCCATGTTTAAGCTCCATCAAATCTGTAATCAATAGCACTACATGCTCCCACTTTACCACTGTACTATATACTCTACCTGTGTTTTTAAGGTAAAAACACCATTTAACCCCAGTGACACTTGAATTAAAGCAGCAGCCTCTGGAATAGCATTCCTTAGCATTAATCCCAGGAAATCTGCAATCTTCACGCTCTTTGATAGCCATGCTACATTGCTGTTTACTTGGATGGAGCAGAGAGCACAACATCAGGACATAGGAAATATTACAATGCATGACAAGAAAGGTGTGAGCTCTACAGCAAGGCCTCTAACCCTTTGCCAGTGCCAAATACATAGGGCTTAACTCAGATCTGATCACAGCAGCAAATTTATTAGCTAAAACCATGTACACTGCAGGGGGGGGGGTGTATAATATGTGCAGAGAGAGTTAGATTTTGGTGCGGTGTGTTCAAACTGAAATCTAAATTGCAGTGTAAAAACAAAACAGCCAGTATTTACTAGAGATGAGCGGGTTCGGTTTCTCTGAATCCGAACCCGCCCGAACTTCATGGTTTTTTTCACGGGTCCGAGCAGACTCGGATCCTCCCGCCTTGCTCGGTTAACCCGAGCGCGCCCGAACGTCATCATGACGCTGTCGGATTCTCGCGAGACTCGGATTCTATATAAGGAGCCGCGCGTCGCCGCCATTTTCACACGTGCATTGAGATTGATAGTGAGAGGACGTGGCTGGCATCCTCTCCATTTAGATTATAAGAGAGAGAGATTTACTGGAGCTTAGGACTAGGAGGAGTACTGTAGAAGTGTAGAGAGTGCAGAGAGTTTACTAGTGAGTGACCACCAGACAGTGCAGTTTATTTAATATATCCGTTCTCTGCCTGAAAAAAGCGATACACACAGTGACTCAGTCACATACCATATCTGTGTGCACTGCTCAGGCTCAGCCCAGTGTGCTGCATCATCTATATATATTATATATCTGTCTGACTGCTCAGCTCACACAGCTTATAATTGTGGGAGAGACTGGGGAGCACTGCAGTGCCAGTTATAGGTTATAGCAGGAGCCAGGAGTACATAATATTATATAGTGAGTGACCACCAGACAGTGCAGTTTATTTAATATATCCGTTCTCTGCCTGAAAAAAGCGATACACACAGTGACTCAGTCACATACCATATCTGTGTGCACTGCTCAGGCTCAGCCCAGTGTGCTGCATCATCTATATATATTATATATCTGTCTGACTGCTCAGCTCACACAGCTTATAATTGTGGGGGAGACTGGGGAGCACTGCAGTGCCAGTTATAGGTTATAGCAGGAGCCAGGAGTACATAATATTATATTAAAATTAAACAGTGCACACTTTTGCTGCAGTAGTGCCACTGCCAGTGTGACTGACCAGTGACCTGACCACACTGACCACCAGTATAGTTAGTAGTATACTTATATTGTGATTGCCTGAAAAAGTTAAACACTCGTCGTGTGACTTCACTTGTGTGTTGTTGTTTTTTTTATTCTATAAAAATAAAACTCATTCTGCTGACAGACAGTGTCCAGCAGGTCCGTCATTATATATTATATAATATATACCTGTCCGGCTGCAGTAGTGATATATATATATTTTTTATATCATTTATCATCCAGTCGCAGCAGACACAGTACGGTAGTTCACGGCTGTGGCTACCTCTGTGTCTGCACTCGGCAGGCAGTCCGTCCATAATTGTATACCACCTAACCGTGGTTTTTTTTTCTTCTTTATACATACATACTACTACGACATCTCTTTATCAACCAGTCTATATTAGCAGCAGACACAGTACAGTACGGTAGTTCACGGCTGTGGCTACCTCTGTGTCTGCACTCGGCAGGCAGTCCGTCCATAATTGTATACCACCTAACCGTGGTTTTTTTTTCTTTCTTCTTTATACATACATAGTTACATAGACATCTCTTTATCAACCAGTCTATATTAGCAGCAGACACAGTACAGTACGGTAGTTCACGGCTGTGGCTACCTCTGTGTCTGCACTCGGCAGGCAGTCCGTCCATAATTGTATACCACCTAACCGTGGTTTTTTTTTCTTTCTTCTTTATACATACATAGTTACATAGACATCTCTTTATCAACCAGTCTATATTAGCAGCAGACACAGTACAGTACGGTAGTTCACGGCTGTGGCTACCTCTGTGTCTGCACTCGGCAGGCAGTCCGTCCATAATTGTATACCACCTAACCGTGGTTTTTTTTTCTTTCTTCTTTATACATACATAGTTACATAGACATCTCTTTATCAACCAGTCTATATTAGCAGCAGACACAGTACAGTACGGTAGTTCACGGCTGTGGCTACCTCTGTGTCTGCACTCGGCAGGCAGTCCGTCCATAATTGTATACCACCTAACCGTGGTTTTTTTTTCTTTCTTCTTTATACATACATAGTTACATAGACATCTCTTTATCAACCAGTCTATATTAGCAGCAGACACAGTACAGTACGGTAGTTCACGGCTGTGGCTACCTCTGTGTCTGCACTCGGCAGGCAGTCCGTCCATAATTGTATACCACCTAACCGTGGTTTTTTTTTCTTTCTTCTTTATACATACATACTACTACGACATCTCTTTATCAACCAGTCTATATTATTAGCAGCAGACACAGTACAGTACGGTAGTTCACGGCTGTGGCTACCTCTGTGTCTGCACTCGGCACTCGGCAGTCCGTCCATAATTGTATACCACCTAACCGTGGTTTTTTTTTCTTTCTTCTTTATACATACATAGTTACATAGACATCTCTTTATCAACCAGTCTATATTAGCAGCAGACACAGTACAGTACGGTAGTTCACGGCTGTGGCTACCTCTGTGTCTGCACTCGGCAGGCAGTCCATAATTGTATACTAGTATCCATCTCCATTGTTTACCTGAGGTGCCTTTTAGTTGTGCCTATTAAAATATGGAGAACAAAAATGTTGAGGTTCCAAAATTAGGGAAAGATCACGATCCACTTCCACCTCGTGCTGAAGCTGCTGCCACTAGTCATGGCCGAGACGATGAAATGCCAGCAACGTCGTCTGCCAAGGCCAATGCCCAATGTCATAGTACAGAGCATGTCAAATCCAAAACACCAAATATCAGAAAAAAAAGGACTCCAAAACCTAAAATAAAATTGTCGGAGGAGAAGCGTAAACTTGCCAATATGCCATTTACGACACGGAGTGGCAAGGAACGGCTGAGGCCCTGGCCTATGTTCATGGCTAGTGGTTCAGCTTCACATGAGGATGGAAGCACTCAGCCTCTCGCTAGAAAAATGAAAAGACTCAAGCTGGCAAAAGCAGCACAGCAAAGAACTGTGCATTCTTCGAAATCCCAAATCCACAAGGAGAGTCCAATTGTGTCGGTTGCGATGCCTGACCTTCCCAACACTGGACGTGAAGAGCATGCGCCTTCCACCATTTGCACGCCCCCTGCAAGTGCTGGAAGGAGCACCCGCAGTCCAGTTCCTGATAGTCAGATTGAAGATGTCAGTGTTGAAGTACACCAGGATGAGGAGGATATGGGTGTTGCTAGCGCTGGGGAGGAAATTGACCAGGAGGATTCTGATGGTGAGGTGGTTTGTTTAAGTCAGGCACCCGGGGAGACACCTGTTGTCCGTGGGAGGAATATGGCCGTTGACATGCCAGGTGAAAATACCAAAAAAATCAGCTCTTCGGTGTGGAGGTATTTCACCAGAAATGCGGACAACAGGTGTCAAGCCGTGTGTTCCCTTTGTCAAGCTGTAATAAGTAGGGGTAAGGACGTTAACCACCTCGGAACATCCTCCCTTATACGTCACCTGCAGCGCATTCATAATAAGTCAGTGACAAGTTCAAAAACTTTGGGTGACAGCGGAAGCAGTCCACTGACCAGTAAATCCCTTCCTCTTGTAACCAAGCTCACGCAAACCACCCCACCAACTCCCTCAGTGTCAATTTCCTCCTTCCCCAGGAATGCCAATAGTCCTGCAGGCCATGTCACTGGCAATTCTGACGATTCCTCTCCTGCCTGGGATTCCTCCGATGCATCCTTGCGTGTAACGCCTACTGCTGCTGGCGCTGCTGTTGTTGCTGCTGGGAGTCGATGGTCATCCCAGAGGGGAAGTCGTAAGCCCACTTGTACTACTTCCAGTAAGCAATTGACTGTTCAACAGTCCTTTGCGAGGAAGATGAAATATCACAGCAGTCATCCTGCTGCAAAGCGGATAACTGAGGCCTTGACAACTATGTTGGTGTTAGACGTGCGTCCGGTATCCGCCGTTAGTTCACAGGGAACTAGACAATTTATTGAGGCAGTGTGCCCCCGTTACCAAATACCATCTAGGTTCCACTTCTCTAGGCAGGCGATACCGAGAATGTACACGGACGTCAGAAAAAGACTCACCAGTGTCCTAAAAAATGCAGTTGTACCCAATGTCCACTTAACCACGGACATGTGGACAAGTGGAGCAGGGCAGGGTCAGGACTATATGACTGTGACAGCCCACTGGGTAGATGTATGGACTCCCGCCGCAAGAACAGCAGCGGCGGCACCAGTAGCAGCATCTCGCAAACGCCAACTCTTTCCTAGGCAGGCTACGCTTTGTATCACCGCTTTCCAGAATACGCACACAGCTGAAAACCTCTTACGGCAACTGAGGAAGATCATCGCGGAATGGCTTACCCCAATTGGACTCTCCTGTGGATTTGTGGCATCGGACAACGCCAGCAATATTGTGTGTGCATTAAATATGGGCAAATTCCAGCACGTCCCATGTTTTGCACATACCTTGAATTTGGTGGTGCAGAATTTTTTAAAAAACGACAGGGGCGTGCAAGAGATGCTGTCGGTGGCCAGAAGAATTGCGGGACACTTTCGGCGTACAGGCACCACGTACAGAAGACTGGAGCACCACCAAAAACTACTGAACCTGCCCTGCCATCATCTGAAGCAAGAAGTGGTAACGAGGTGGAATTCAACCCTCTATATGCTTCAGAGGTTGGAGGAGCAGCAAAAGGCCATTCAAGCCTATACAATTGAGCACGATATAGTAGGTGGAATGCACCTGTCTCAAGCGCAGTGGAGAATGATTTCAACGTTGTGCAAGGTTCTGATGCCCTTTGAACTAGAGATGAGCGGGTTCGGTTTCTCTGAAACCGAACCCGCACGAACTTCATGTTTTTTTCACGGGTCCGAGCAGACTCGGATCCTCCCGCCTTGCTCGGTTAACCCGAGCGCGCCCGAACGTCATCATGACGCTGTCGGATTCTCGCGAGACTCGGATTCTATATAAGGAGCCGCGCGTCGCCGCCATTTTCACACGTGCATTGAGATTGATAGGGAGAGGACGTGGCTGGCGTCCTCTCCATTAGAAATTAGATTAGAAGAGAGAGAGAGATTGTGCAGAGTCAGACAGAGTTTACCACAGTGACCAGTGCAGTTGTTGTTAGTTAACTTTTATTTATTTTAATATATATCCGTTCTCTGCTATATCCGTTCTCTGCCTGAAAAAAAACGATACACAGCAGCAGCCAGTCACACAGTGTGACTCAGTCTGTGTGCACTCAGCTCAGCCCAGTGTGCTGCACATCAATGTATAAAAGGCAAAGCTTATAATAATTGTGGGGGAGACTGGGGAGCACTGCAGGTTGTTATAGCAGGAGCCCCCAGGAGTACATAATATTATATTAATTTAAAATTAAACAGTGCACACTTTTGCTGCAGGAGTGCCACTGCCAGTGTGACTAGTGGTGACCAGTGCCTGACCACCAGTATAGTAGTATATTGTTGTATGTATTGTATACTATCTCTTTATCAACCAGTCTATATTAGCAGCAGACACAGTACAGTGCGGTAGTTCACGGCTGTGGCTACCTCTGTGTCGGCAGTCGGAACTCGGCAGGCAGTCCGTCCATCCATAATTGTATTACAATATATACCACCTAACCGTGGTATTTTTTTTTCTTTCTTTATACCGTCATAGTGTCATACTAGTTGTTACGAGTATACTACTATCTCTTTATCAACCAGTGTACAGTGCGGTAGTTCACGGCTGTGGCTACCTCTGTGTCGGCAGTCGGCAGGCAGTCCGTCCATCCATAATTTTATTATTATTATAATATATACCACCTAACCGTGGTTTTTTTTCCATTCTTTATACCGTCGTCATAGTGTCATACTAGTTGTTACGAGTATACTACTATCTCTTTATCAACCAGTGTACAGTGCGGTAGTTCACGGCTGTGGCTACCTCTGTGTCGGCAGTCGGCAGGCAGTCCGTCCATCCATAATTGTATTATTATTATAATATATACCACCTAACCGTGGTTTTTTTTCCATTCTTTATACCGTCGTCATAGTGTCATACTAGTTGTTACGAGTATACTACTATCTCTTTATCAACCAGTGTACAGTGCGGTAGTTCACGGCTGTGGCTACCTCTGTGTCGGCAGTCGGCAGGCAGTCCGTCCATCCATAATTGTATTATTATTATAATATATACCACCTAACCGTGGTTTTTTTTCCATTCTTTATACCGTCGTCATAGTGTCATACTAGTTGTTACGAGTATACTACTATCTCTTTATCAACCAGTGTACAATGCGGTAGTTCACGGCTGTGGCTACCTCTGTGTCGGCAGTCGGCAGGCAGTCCGTCCATCCATAATTGTATTATTATTATAATATATACCACCTAACCGTGGTTTTTTTTCCATTCTTTATACCGTCGTCATAGTGTCATACTAGTTGTTACGAGTATACTACTATCTCTTTATCAACCAGTGTACAGTGCGGTAGTTCACGGCTGTGGCTACCTCTGTGTCGGCAGTCGGCAGGCAGTCCGTCCATCCATAATTGTATTATTATTATAATATATACCACCTAACCGTGGTTTTTTTTCCATTCTTTATACCGTCGTCATAGTGTCATACTAGTTGTTACGAGTATACTACTATCTCTTTATCAACCAGTGTACAGTGCGGTAGTTCACGGCTGTGGCTACCTCTGTGTCGGCAGTCGGCAGGCAGTCCGTCCATCCATAATTGTATTATTATTATAATATATACCACCTAACCGTGGTTTTTTTTCCATTCTTTATACCGTCGTCATAGTGTCATACTAGTTGTTACGAGTATACTACTATCTCTTTATCAACCAGTGTACAGTGCGGTAGTTCACGGCTGTGGCTACCTCTGTGTCGGCAGTCGGCAGGCAGTCCGTCCATCCATAATTGTATTATTATTATAATATATACCACCTAACCGTGGTTTTTTTTCCATTCTTTATACCGTCGTCATAGTGTCATACTAGTTGTTACGAGTATACTACTATCTCTTTATCAACCAGTGTACAGTGCGGTAGTTCACGGCTGTGGCTACCTCTGTGTCGGCAGTCGGCAGGCAGTCCGTCCATCCATAATTGTATTATTATTATAATATATACCACCTAACCGTGGTTTTTTTTCCATTCTTTATACCGTCGTCATAGTGTCATACTAGTTGTTACGAGTATACTACTATCTCTTTATCAACCAGTGTACAGTGCAGTAGTTCACGGCTGTGGCTACCTCTGTGTCGGCAGTCGGCAGGCAGTCCGTCCATCCATAATTGTATTATTATTATAATATATACCACCTAACCGTGGTTTTTTTTTCATTCTTTATACCGTCGTCATAGTGTCATACTAGTTGTTACGAGTATACTACTATCTCTTTATCAACCAGTGTACAGTGCGGTAGTTCACGGCTGTGGCTACCTCTGTGTCGGCAGTCGGCAGGCAGTCCGTCCATCCATAATTGTATTATTATTATTATAATATATACCACCTAACCGTGGTTTTTTTTCCATTCTTTATACCGTCGTCATAGTGTCATACTAGTTGTTACGAGTATACTACTATCTCTTTATCAACCAGTGTACAGTGCGGTAGTTCACGGCTGTGGCTACCTCTGTGTCGGCAGTCGGCAGGCAGTCCGTCCATCCATAATTGTATTATTATTATAATATATACCACCTAACCGTGGTTTTTTTATACCACCTAACCGTGGCAGTCCGTCCATAATTGTATACTAGTAAACTATCCAATCCATCCATCTCCATTGTTTACCTGAGGTGCCTTTTAGTTCTGCCTATAAAATATGGAGAACAAAAAAGTTGAGGTTCCAAAATTAGGGAAAGATCAAGATCCACTTCCACCTCGTGCTGAAGCTGCTGCCACTAGTCATGGCCGAGACGATGAAATGCCAGCAACGTCGTCTGCCAAGGCCGATGCCCAATGTCATAGTACAGAGCATGTCAAATCCAAAACACCAAATATCAGAAAAAAAAGGACTCCAAAACCTAAAATAAAATTGTCGGAGGAGAAGCGTAAACTTGCCAATATGCCATTTACCACACGGAGTGGCAAGGAACGGCTGAGGCCCTGGCCTATGTTCATGGCTAGTGGTTCAGCTTCACATGAGGATGGAAGCACTCAGCCTCTCGCTAGAAAACTGAAAAGACTCAAGCTGGCAAAAGCACCGCAAAGAACTGTGCGTTCTTTGAAATCCCAAATCCACAAGGAGAGTCCAATTGTGTCGTTTGCGATGCCTGACCTTCCCAACACTGGACGTGAAGAGCATGCGCCTTCCACTATTTGCATGCCCCCTGCAAGTGCTGGAAGGAGCACCCGCAGTCCAGTTCCTGATAGTCAGATTGAAGATGTCAGTGTTGAAGTACACCAGGATGAGGAGGATATGGGTGTTGCTGGCGCTGGGGAGGAAATTGACCAGGAGGATTCTGATGGTGAGGTGGTTTGTTTAAGTCAGGCACCCGGGGAGACACCTGTTGTCCGTGGGAGGAATATGGCCGTTGACATGCCAGGTGAAAATACCAAAAAAATCAGCTCTTCGGTGTGGAGGTATTTCACCAGAAATGCGGACAACAGGTGTCAAGCCGTGTGTTCCCTTTGTCAAGCTGTAATAAGTAGGGGTAAGGACGTTAACCACCTCGGAACATCCTCCCTTATACGTCACCTGCAGCGCATTCATAATAAGTCAGTGACAAGTTCAAAAACTTTGGGTGACAGCGGAAGCAGTCCACTGACCAGTAAATCCCTTCCTCTTGTAACCAAGCTCACGCAAACCACCCCACCAACTCCCTCAGTGTCAATTTCCTCCTTCCCCAGGAATGCCAATAGTCCTGCAGGCCATGTCACTGGCAAGTCTGACGAGTCCTTTCCTGCCTGGGATTCCTCCGATGCATCCTTGCGTGTAACGCCTACTGCTGCTGGCGCTGCTGTTGTTGCCGCTGGGAGTCGATGGTCATCCCAGAGGGGAAGTCGTAAGCCCACTTGTACTACTTCCAGTAAGCAATTGACTGTTCAACAGTCCTTTGCGAGGAAGATGAAATATCACAGCAGTCATCCTACTGCAAAGCGGATAACTGAGTCCTTGAAAACTATGTTGGTGTTAGACGTGCGTCCGGTATCCGCCGTTAGTTCACAGGGAACTAGACAATTTATTGAGGCAGTGTGCCCCCGTTACCAAATACCATCTAGGTTCCACTTCTCTAGGCAGGCGATACCGAGAATGTACACGGACGTCAGAAAAAGACTCACCAGTGTCCTAAAAAATGCAGTTGTACCCAATGTCCACTTAACCACGGACATGTGGACAAGTGGAGCAGGGCAGGGTCAGGACTATATGACTGTGACAGCCCACTGGGTAGATGTATGGACTCCCGCCGCAAGAACAGCAGCGGCGGCACCAGTAGCAGCATCTCGCAAACGCCAACTCTTTCCTAGGCAGGCTACGCTTTGTATCACCGCTTTCCAGAATACGCACACAGCTGAAAACCTCTTACGGCAACTGAGGAAGATCATCGCGGAATGGCTTACCCCAATTGGACTCTCCTGTGGATTTGTGGCATCGGACAACGCCAGCAATATTGTGTGTGCATTAAATATGGGCAAATTCCAGCACGTCCCATGTTTTGCACATACCTTGAATTTGGTGGTGCAGAATTTTTTAAAAAACGACAGGGGCGTGCAAGAGATGCTGTCGGTGGCCAGAAAAATTGCGGGACACTTTCGGCGTACAGGCACCACGTACAGAAGACTGGAGCACCACCAAAAACTACTGAACCTGCCCTGCCATCATCTGAAGCAAGAAGTGGTAACGAGGTGGAATTCAACCCTCTATATGCTTCAGAGGTTGGAGGAGCAGCAAAAGGCCATTCAAGCCTATACAATTGAGCACGATATAGGAGATGGAATGCACCTGTCTCAAGTGCAGTGGAGAATGATTTCAACGTTGTGCAAGGTTCTGATGCCCTTTGAACTTGCCACACGTGAAGTCAGTTCAGACACTGCCAGCCTGAGTCAGGTCATTCCCCTCATCAGGCTTTTGCAGAAGAAGCTGGAGGCATTGAAGAAGGAGCTAACACGGAGCGATTCCGCTAGGCATGTGGGACTTGTGGATGCAGCCCTTAATTCGCTTAACAAGGATTCACGGGTGGTCAATCTGTTGAAATCAGAGCACTACATTTTGGCCACCGTGCTCGATCCTAGATTTAAAGCCTACCTTGGATCTCTCTTTCCGGCAGACACAGGTCTGCTGGGGTTGAAAGACCTGCTGGTGACAAAATTGTCAAGTCAAGCGGAACGCGACCTGTCAACATCTCCTCCTTCACATTCTCCCGCAACTGGGGGTGCGAGGAAAAGGCTCAGAATTCCGAGCCCACCCGCTGGCGGTGATGCAGGGCAGTCTGGAGCGACTGCTGATGCTGACATCTGGTCCGGACTGAAGGACCTGACAACGATTACGGACATGTCGTCTACTGTCACTGCATATGATTCTCTCAACATTGATAGAATGGTGGAGGATTATATGAGTGACCGCATCCAAGTAGGCACGTCACACAGTCCGTACTTATACTGGCAGGAAAAAGAGGCAATTTGGAGGCCCTTGCACAAACTGGCTTTATTCTACCTAAGTTGCCCTCCCACAAGTGTGTACTCCGAAAGAGTGTTTAGTGCCGCCGCTCACCTTGTCAGCAATCGGCGTACGAGGTTACATCCAGAAAATGTGGAGAAGATGATGTTCATTAAAATGAATTATAATCAATTCCTCCGCGGAGACATTGACCAGCAGCAATTGCCTCCACAAAGTACACAGGGAGCTGAGATGGTGGATTCCAGTGGGGACGAATTGATAATCTGTGAGGAGGGGGATGTACACGGTGATATATCGGAGGGTGAAGATGAGGTGGACATCTTGCCTCTGTAGAGCCAGTTTGTGCAAGGAGAGATTAATTGCTTCTTTTTTGGGGGGGGTCCAAACCAACCCGTCATATCAGTCACAGTCGTGTGGCAGACCCTGTCACTGAAATGATGGGTTGGTTAAAGTGTGCATGTCCTGTTTTGTTTATACAACATAAGGGTGGGTGGGAGGGCCCAAGGATAATTCCATCTTGCACCTCTTTTTTCTTTTCTTTTTCTTTGCATCATGTGCTGATTGGGGAGGGTTTTTTGGAAGGGACATCCTGCGTGACACTGCAGTGCCACTCCTAGATGGGCCCGGTGTTTGTGTCGGCCACTAGGGTCGCTAATCTTACTCACACAGCTACCTCATTGCGCCTCTTTTTTTCTTTGCGTCATGTGCTGTTTGGGGAGGGTTTTTTGGAAGGGACATCCTGCGTGACACTGCAGTGCCACTCCTAGATGTGCCCGGTGTTTGTGTCGGCCACTAGGGTCGCTAATCTTACTCACACAGTCAGCTACCTCATTGCGCCTCTTTTTTTCTTTGCGTCATGTGCTGTTTGGGGAGGGTTTTTTGGAAGGGCCATCCTGCGTGACACTGCAGTGCCACTCCTAGATGGGCCCGGTGTTTGTGTCGGCCACTAGGGTCGCTAATCTTACTCACACAGTCAGCTACCTCATTGCGCCTCTTTTTTTCTTTGCGTCATGTGCTGTTTGGGGAGGGTTTTTTGGAAGGGACATCCTGCGTGACACTGCAGTGCCACTCCTAGATGTGCCCGGTGTTTGTGTCGGCCACTAGGGTCGCTAATCTTACTCACACAGTCAGCTACCTCATTGCGCCTCTTTTTTTCTTTGCGTCATGTGCTGTTTGGGGAGGGTTTTTTGGAAGGGCCATCCTGCGTGACACTGCAGTGCCACTCCTAGATGGGCCCGGTGTTTGTGTCGGCCACTAGGGTCGCTAATCTTACTCACACAGCTACCTCATTGCGCCTCTTTTTTTCTTTGCGTCATGTGCTGTTTGGGGAGGGTTTTTTGGAAGGGCCATCCTGCGTGACACTGCAGTGCCACTCCTAGATGGGCCCGGTGTTTGTGTCGGCCACTAGGGTCGCTAATCTTACTCACACAGCTACCTCATTGCGCCTCTTTTTTTCTTTGCGTCATGTGCTGTTTGGGGAGGGTTTTTTGGAAGGGACATCCTGCGTGACACTGCAGTGCCACTCCTAGATGGGCCCGGTGTTTGTGTCGGCCACTAGGGTCGCTTATCTTACTCACACAGCGACCTCGGTGCAAATTTTAGGACTAAAAATAATATTGTGAGGTGTGATGTGTTCAGAATAGGCTGAAAATGAGTGTAAATTATGTTTTTTGAGGTTAATAATACTTTGGGATCAAAATTACCCCCAAATTCTATGATTTAAGCTGTTTTTTAGGGTTTTTTGAAAAAAACACCCGAATCCAAAACACACCTGAATCCGACAAAAATAATTCGGTGAGGTTTTGCCAAAACGCGTTCGAACCCAAAACACGGCCGCGGAACCGAACCCAAAACCAAAACACAAAACCCGAAAAATTTCAGGCGCTCATCTCTACTTTGAACTTGCCACACGTGAAGTCAGTTCAGACACTGCCAGCCTGAGTCAGGTCATTCCCCTCATCAGGCTTTTGCAGAAGAAGCTGGAGACATTGAAGGAGGAGCTAACACAGAGCGATTCCGCTAGGCATGTGGGACTTGTGGATGGAGCCCTTAATTCGCTTAACAAGGATTCACGGGTGGTCAATCTGTTGAAATCAGAGCACTACATTTTGGCCACCGTGCTCGATCCTAGATTTAAAGCCTACCTTGGATCTCTCTTTCCGGCAGACACAAGTCTGCTGGGGTTGAAAGACCTGCTGGTGACAAAATTGTCAAGTCAAGCGGAACGCGACCTGTCAACATCTCCTCCTTCACATTCTCCCGCAACTGGGGGTGCGAGGAAAAGGCTCAGAATTCCGAGCCCACCCGCTGGCGGTGATGCAGGGCAGTCTGGAGCGACTGCTGATGCTGACATCTGGTCCGGACTGAAGGACCTGACAACGATTACGGACATGTCGTCTACTGTCACTGCATATGATTCTCTCAACATTGATAGAATGGTGGAGGATTATATGAGTGACCGCATCCAAGTAGGCACGTCACACAGTCCGTACTTATACTGGCAGGAAAAAGAGGCAATTTGGAGGCCCTTGCACAAACTGGCTTTATTCTACCTAAGTTGCCCTCCCACAAGTGTGTACTCCGAAAGAGTGTTTAGTGCCGCCGCTCACCTTGTCAGCAATCGGCGTACGAGGTTACATCCAGAAAATGTGGAGAAGATGATGTTCATTAAAATGAATTATAATCAATTCCTCCGCGGAGACATTGACCAGCAGCAATTGCCTCCACAAAGTACACAGGGAGCTGAGATGGTGGATTCCAGTGGGGACGAATTGATAATCTGTGAGGAGGGGGATGTACACGGTGATATATCGGAGGGTGATGATGAGGTGGACATCTTGCCTCTGTAGAGCCAGTTTGTGCAAGGAGAGATTAATTGCTTCTTTTTTGGGGGGGGGTCCAAACCAACCCGTCATATCAGTCACAGTCGTGTGGCAGACCCTGTCACTGAAATGATGGGTTGGTTAAAGTGTGCATGTCCTGTTTTGTTTATACAACATAAGGGTGGGTGGGAGGGCCCAAGGACAATTCCATCTTGCACCTCTTTTTTCTTTTTCTTTGCATCATGTGCTGATTGGGGAGGGTTTTTTGGAAGGGACATCCTGCGTGACACTGCAGTGCCACTCCTAAATGGGCCCGGTGTTTGTGTCGGCCACTAGGGTCGCTAATCTTACTCACACAGTCAGCTACCTCATTGCGCCTCTTTTTTTCTTTGCGTCATGTGCTGTTTGGGGAGGGTTTTTTGGAAGGGACATCCTGCGTGACACTGCAGTGCCACTCCTAGATGGGCCCGGTGTTTGTGTCGGCCACTAGGGTCGCTAATCTTACTCACACAGCTACCTCATTGCGCCTCTTTTTTTCTTTGCGTCATGTGCTGTTTGGGGAGGGTTTTTTGGAAGGGACATCCTGCGTGACACTGCAGTGCCACTCCTAGATGGGCCCGGTGTTTGTGTCGGCCACTAGGGTCGCTAATCTTACTCACACAGCTACCTCATTGCGCCTCTTTTTTTCTTTGCGTCATGTGCTGATTGGGGAGGGTTTTTTGGAAGGGCCATCCTGCGTGACACTGCAGTGCCACTCCTAGATGGGCCCGGTGTTTGTGTCGGCCACTAGGGTCGCTAATCTTACTCACACAGCTACCTCATTGCGCCTCTTTTTTTCTTTGCGTCATGTGCTGTTTGGGGAGGGTTTTTTGGAAGGGACATCCTGCGTGACACTGCAGTGCCACTCCTAGATGGGCCCGGTGTTTGTGTCGGCCACTAGGGTCGCTTATCTTACTCACACAGCGACCTCGGTGCAAATTTTAGGACTAAAAATAATATTGTGAGGTGTGAGGTATTCAGAATAGACTGAAAATGAGTGTAAATTATGGTTTTTGAGGTTAATAATACTTTGGGATCAAAATGACCCCCAAATTCTATGATTTAAGCTGTTTTTTAGTGTTTTTTGAAAAAAACACCCGAATCCAAAACACACCCGAATCCGACAAAAAAAATTCGGTGAGGTTTTGCCAAAACGCGTTCGAACCCAAAACACGGCCGCGGAACCGAACCCAAAACCAAAACACAAAACCCGAAAAATTTCAGGCGCTCATCTCTAGTATTTACCCTGCACACAAACAATATAACCCACCTAAATCTCTCTGCAAATGTTATATCTGCCCCCCCCCCCCATCCCTGCAGTGCACATGGTTTTGCCCACTAGCTAACAAATTTGCTGCATCTGGGAATTACAGCAGCTTAATATTCCTTTTTACAGAAGGTTCAGCAAATTAAATTATTTAGTGAAATACTGTAATCATAACAGTTACAGGGATATTGTAGGACGATTTATTGTCAGTGGATAAATGTAAAAATTAAACCCTTAGGCATAGTTCCAAAATGCTGTCATTGCAATCCAGATTTTAAGGATATCATGCTTGAGCACAGGTGACTTAATTAGAACTTCGGTCAATGTGAATTAACCATTGGACTCAACCATGGTTATCCTTAAAACCCAGGGGTCTATTTAAGATCGATCTTAATCGATGTTGGGCTTCCAGGTTGAAAAAAACACACACATTTACTAACATTTTAAAATTTATATAAAAAAATCATCTGTTCGTAAATGCAGTGCACATGGTTTTGCCCAACTGCTAACAAAAATCCTGCTGCGATCAACTCAGAATTACCCCCCATGGCCCTCTTTCCGAGTTGTTCGCTCGCAAGCTGCTTTTAGCAGCATTGCACACGCTAAGCTGCCGCCTACTGGGAGTGAATCTTAGCATCTTAAAATTGCGAACGAAAGATTTGCAATATTGCGATAAGACATCTCTGTGCAGTTTCTGAGTAGCTCGAGACTTACTCTGCCAGTGCGATCAGTTCAGTGCTTGTCGTTCCTGGTTTGACGTCACAAACACACCCAGCGTTCGCCCAGACACTCCTCCGTTTCTCCAGCCACTCCCGCGTTTTTCCCAGAAACGGTAGCATTTTTTCCCACACGCCCCTAAAGCGGCCTGTTTCCGCCCAGAAACACCCACTTCCTGTCAATCACATTACGATCACCAGAACGATGAAAAAACCGTGAGTAATATTCCTAACTGCATAGCAAATATACTTGGCGCAGTCGCAGTGTGAACATTGCGCATGCGCATTAAGCGGAAAATCGCTGCGATGCGAAGAAAATTACCGAGCGAACAACTCGGAATGACCACCTATGTGCACTGCAGGGAAGGCAGATTTAACATGTGCAGAGAGAGTTAGATTTGGGTGTGGTGTGTTCAATCTGCAATCTAATTTGCAGTGTAAAAATAAAGCAGTCAGTATTTACCCTGCACAGAAACAAAATAACTCACCCAAATCTAACTCTTTCTGCACATGTTATATCTGCCTCCCCTGCAGTACACATGGTTTTGCCCAACTGCTAACAAAATTCCTGCTGCAATCATCTTGGAATTACCCCCATCGATTGATGTTTTCACACTGCTCGTGTATATAAGACATAGGGCCTAATTCAGTTTGGATCGTAATACGCGTTCCAACCGCAAAAACTATGAAGAGGATGGGGGCATATACGCAGGGTCCATCCTGTGCGTGTGCCTACATTTTCTCCGGGTGCCCCGCAGAAAATGCGAATGCCTCTGCCTGTCAATCAGTAGAGGGCGTACCTTCGCAGGTATATCGCGATCATGAGCCATGTCTCCCATTTTTGTCATTATAGGTGCTCTGTGAGCTGCTGGCCATGCCCCAGCCCCTCTGTCTCCCGTGAATAGACATTGAGGCTTATTCAGACCAGATCGCTTCAATTTATTTTCACCCAGCGGGCAATCTGGTCTGCACTGCACATGCGTATGCGCCACAATGCGTAAGTGCGACGGTCCGGAGATCACAAGAAGATTGACAAGAAGAGGGTGTTTGTGTGGGTGGCAACTGAATGTTTCTAGGGAGTGTCCGGAAAAACACTGGAGGGACCCGGCGTTTTGTGGGAGGATTTGTGACGTCACCTCAATGGCTGAGTAAGTGCTGAGCTGTGCAGCTCTTGTGCACATGTGATCACACACCTGCACAGCAAATTTTCCCTTCCGCTGTAGGCGGCAACTACCTGATTACAGGGATGCAAAAAACACACCCTAGCGATCAGGTCTGAATTACCCACAATGTGCATATTTGCAGAGCAACAAGCTACAGGGAGCCTTCCACCCCCCCCCCCCCTTCCCCATGGGAAGGGGGGGGGGGTTGTTTGGGTTAGCTGGACATTCCCCAAAAAAGTGACTGTCCTGCAAAAATTGGGATAGTTGGGAGGTATGTTCAAATACATTTATTGTTTTGCATGCAGGGTAAATACTGGCTTCTTTGACATTTAGCCACAAATGCTGCACAGCTGAATTACAGTATTACACTGCAATTAACAGTTATGCTAGGACATTCCCCCTCCCAAATCTACCTCTCTCTGCATGTTACATCTGTCCCACAGTGGCGTGCGGTGAGGTCAGTGGCTAGTGAGGCACTACAGCCATAATGTCCGCCGAATCCTGCCGATGACCCTTAGCCAATGCCCGCTACTGCCTCTGAGCCGATACCCGCTGCCACCGCCAATGGCTTACAAACTCGCCCACAATCAACTGACCCAGCCCTCCACCACTAATTTCTATCTCAGTCCGATGCCGCCAATGCCCGCTGCCTGCCTGCTCATTGTTCTCGTTATATATTATAAATTTTTAAAGAAAAAAAAAATGAGTGTTTGGGACTGGGAAGGGTGAGGGAGGAGGACATGAATGCAATTTTGTTGTCCAGGGCTTCCATTAACTTAAAGGAGAAGGGTCTGAATGGGTTAAAAAAAATGCGTGAGGTCCCCCCTCCTTAGTATAACCAGCCTCGGGCTCTTTGAGCCGGTCCTGGTTATTTAAATACTGGGGGAAAAATTGGACAGGGGTTCCCCGTATTTAGACAACTAGCACCGGGCTCTTAGCCTTCTTCCTCAGACATGTCGACACACGTGTACCGACACACCACACACACAGGGAATGCTTTTTCTGAAGACAGTTTCCCCACAAGGCCCTTTGGAGAGACAGAGAGAGAGAGTATGCCAGCACACACCCCAGCGCTATATAACCCAGGAATAACACAGTAACTTAATGTTTGCCCAGTAGTGCTGCTGTATGTAATTTGCGCCGAATTATGTGCCCCCCCCCCCCCTCTTTTCAACCCTCTTGTCTACCGTGGTTTCAGCAGGGGAGAGTCTGGGGAGCTTCCTCAGCGGTGCTGTGGAGAAAAAATGGCGCTGGTGAGTGATGAGGGAGAAGCCCCGCCCCCTCAGCTGCGGGCTTCTGTCCCGCTTAAACTGTAAAATTGGCGGGGGCTCATATATATATACAGTGCCCAGCTGTATATGTGTTATATTTTTGGCAAAAAGAGGTTTATATTGTTGCCCAGGGCGCCCCCCCTGCGCCCTGCACCCTTACAGTGACCAGAGTATGTGAGGTGTATGGGAGCAATGGCGCACAGCTGCAGTGCTGTGCGTTACTTCAGTGAAGATCATGAAGTCTTCTTCCGCCGCTGAAGTCTTTCTTTTCTTCTCATACTCACCCGGCTTCTATCTTCCGGCTCTGCGAGGGGGACGGCGGCGCGGCTCTGGGACGGACGGCGAGGGTGAGATCCTGTGTACCAATCCCTCTGGAGCTAATGGTGTCCAGTAGCCTAAGAAGCAGGGCCTTGCAACTCAGAGAGTAGGGCTGCTTCTCTCCCCTCAGTCCCTCGATGCAGGGAGTCTGTTGCCAGCAGTGCTCCCTGAAAATTAAAAACCTAACAAAATACTTTCTGTCAGAAAGCTCAGGAGAGCTCCTGAAAAGCACCCAGTTTCCACTGGGCACAGTATCAAACTGAGGTATGGAGGAGGGGCATAGAGGGAGGAGCCACTGCACACCCAGAACTAAAGTCTTTCTTAAAGTGCCCATGTCTCCTGCGGAGCCCGTCTATCCCCATGGTCCTTACGGAGTCCCCAGCATCCTCTAGGACGTTAGAGAAAATAGGATTTTAATACCTACCGGTAAATCCTTTTCTCTTAGTCCGTAGAGGATGCTGGGCACCCGTCCCAGTGCGTACTGTGTCTGCAGTTATTAAATGGCCCTTAACTCCAGAACATTTATGTGGAGACAACTTTCCCGACTTGACCATCTTCCTTGGATGTTTTCACCCTGTGTGACTGCTTCCCAGCCTCGGAGGGTTGCATCCGTGGTCCCTAGGATCCAGTCCTGGATCCCGAACCATCGCCCCTCTAGGAGGTGAGAACTGTGCAGCCGCCAATGGAGTGATATTCTGGTCTTGGAAGACAGGATTATCCTCCGGTGCATGTGTAGGTGGGATCCGGACCACTTGTCCAACAGGTCCCACTGGAACACTCTAGCATGGAACCTGCCAAACTGAATGGCCTCGTAGGCCGCAACCATCTTCCCCAGCAACCGAATGCATTGATGGATTAACACTCTTGCTGGTTTCAGAATTTGTTTGACCAGACTCTGGATCTCCATAGCCTTTCCACTGGAAGAAAACCTCTTCTGTGTCCAGTATCACTCCCAAAAACAACAACCGTGTCATTGGGACCAACTGCGATTTTGGCAAGTTTAGGAGCCAACCATGTTGTTGAAGAACTGTCAGGGAGAGTGCAATGTTTTGCAACAACTGGTCCCTGGATCTCGCCTTTATCAAGAGATCATCCAAGTACGGGATAATTGTGACTCCTTGCTTGCGAAGGAGAACCATCATTTCCGCCATCACCCTGGTGAAAATCCTCGGAGCCGTGGACAGACCAAACGGCAATGTCTGAAATTGGTAATGACAATCCTGAATTGCAAACCTCAGGTAGCTTGATGCAGTGGCTAAACGGGAACATGTAAGTAGGCATCCTTATGTCTACCAAAACCATGAAATCTCCTTCCTCCGGACCGGAGATCCCTACCCTGAGAGATTCCATCTTGAAATTGAATTTCTTTAGGTAGAAATTGAGGGATTTCAGATTTAAGATTGGTCTGACTGAGCCGTCCGGCTTCGGGACCACGAAGAGGCTTGAATAAAAGCCTTCTCCCTGCTGACTAATGCCGATTTGAACAATCGGTGAGGGGGAACGTCTTGAAACCCCAGTTTGTACCCTTGGGACACTATTTGTAAAACCCACGAGTCCAGGTCCAAATTAATCCAGTACTGACTGAAGTGTTTTAGACGTGCCCCCACTGGTGTGGGCTCCTGCAAGAGAGCCCCAGCGTCATGCAGTGGATTTGGCAGAAGCAGAGGACGATCTCTGCTCCTGCGATCTTGAAGAGGCTACAGACCTCTTCCCTCTTCTCCTTCCTCTACCTGCAAAGAAATGGGAATCTTAACTTCTTGCATATCTATTGGGCCAAAATGACTGCGTTAGATAATGATGCGTCTTCATCCGTTGAGAGGGAACATAGGGCAAGAAGGTTGACTTACCTGCGGGAGCTGCCGAGATCAAATTAACTAGGCCGTCGCCAAACAAGGCTTCACCTTCATAGGGAAGAGACTCCCTTTCTTCTTGGAGTCAGCATCAGCATTCCCTTGGTGAATCCACAATGCCCTCCTATCCGAGACTGCCATGAAATTGGCCCGTGAACTCAAGAGTCCTATATCCCTTGCAGTCGTAAGTATGCTGCAGTGTCCTTGATATGATCCAACGTAAGGAGCATCCCATGTCTCCAGGATATCTATATCGGATGACAAGGTATTCGACCAATTCTTGAATACTACTACTCACCCATGCGCATGTAATGGCAGGTCTAAGTAATGTACCCGTGGTTACATAACTAGAAATAATGTAGCTTCCTGCATACGATCCGCTGGATTTGTGACAGGGCCCCGTGCAGAACAGGGGGTGACTCCCACTTTATTCTGTCCGCGGCAGGAAATAAATAAACAACCGGAAACCTTTTGGGGATTTGAAACCATCTTGTCGAGCTGGCCCAGACTTTCTCAAACAGAGATGAAGGAACGTTACATCAGCTTTCATTATATATCTATATATACATACAAATAGACCCCTTTGTCAGGAACAGCAGGGTCCTCAGTGATGTTAATATGTCCTTAATATCCACAATCATGTACTGAATGCTCCTTGCCAATATTGGATCTAATCAGGAAATATTATGGTCGACATAGGAATCAGTATCCGAGTCAGTATCAGTGTGTAGTAACTGGGCAAAATAACATTTTTGCGGGGCCTGAGGGAAAAGAAGCATAGCCATGAACATCACATCTTTTCTCTACGTCTGTGTCTGGGACACAGATTTATCCAACCTCACTCTGATATTACTGAAACTTTCACCCAGTCAGTTATTGGTGGTGCCAACAGGGCCACCATCATATGTCTGCATTCCTAATATAGTTTCCTCTTGGGAAAAACATTCAGCCACCGACATGTTGACACACATGTACCAAGTACCCACAGACACATCGGCTTATGGGGGATAGACCTACAGTAAATATGTCAGAGGGACAGATGGGATTTTTCAGCTCACAACCCAGCGTCAAAAGTACACAGTCTGGGAAATAATAAACTCTATAGTGATAGACTTGTAACACTCTTTAGATGTGCTGGTGAGGTGAGGAAGAAGCCCCGCCGCTGTAATGGCACGCTTCTGTCCCGCTCAGAAACAAATAATTAATTACGCTGGTGGGGTAAGGACAGTGCCCAGGCACTAATGTCCACTTTTGCCAGCCTTTTGTGAGGAATTTATGCTGCCCAGGGTGCCCTCCCCCCACGCCCTGCACCCTGCAGTGCCTGTGTTTGTGTGGGAGCATGGCGCACAGCATTCCGCTCGCTGCGTGGTACCTCAGAATGCCATCTGTTCTTCTGCTACTCGCCTGTCTTCTGACTTCTGGCTCTGTAAGGGGGTGACGGCAGGCTACGGGAGTGGGCATCTAGGCGTACCCAGCGATCAGCACCCTCAGGAGCTAATGGTGTCCTGTCAGCCAGAAGTAGAGCCATTGAACTCACTAGAAGTTGGTCATACTTCTCTCCCCTAAGTCCCACGAAGCAGGGAGACTGTTGCCAGCAGCCTCCCTGAAAATAAGAAAAACTAACATAAGTCTTTTCAGAGAAACTCAGTAGAGCTCCCCTGTAGTGCATCCAGTCTCACTGGGCACAATTCTAAAACTGGAGTCTGGAGGAGGGGCATAGAGGGAGGAGACAGTTCACACCCTTTGAAAGTCTTAAAGTGCCCATGTCTCCTGCGGATCCCGTCTATACCCCATGGTTCTTAATGTGATCCCTGTGCATCCTCTAGGACGTATGAGAAAACAAATAACGCACACACGAGGAGGAGAGAACAAAGGAAGCTATAAGGAGGGGAGGGGAGGGGGGGGGGAAGGTAAGGTAGTAAAGGCATATTGGATAAACTACAACCTTATACATATTCATTAATGTACCAGTAGTTAGAAGTAGAGATGAGCGGGTTCGGTTCCTCGGAATCCGAACCCGCCCGAACTTCATGTTTTTTTTTCACGGGTCCGAGCGACTCGGATCTTCCCGCCTTGCTCGGTTAACCCGAGCGCGCCCGAACGTCATCATGACGCTGTCGGATTCTCGCGAGGCTCGGATTCTATCGCGAGACTCGGATTCTATATAAGGAGCCGCGCGTCGCCGCCATTTTCACTCGTGCATTGAGATTGATAGGGAGAGGACGTGTCTGGCGTCCTCTCCATTAGAATAGAGATAGATTAGATAGAGAGAGAGAGATTGTGCAGAGTCGCAGACAGAGTTAGTTTACCACAGTCAGTGACCAGTGCAGTTGCTAGTTAACTTTTATTTAATATAATATATCCGTTCACTTCTCTCTGCTATATCCGTTCTCTGCCTGAAAAAAAAAACGATACACAGCACAGTCAGTCACACAGTGTGACTCAGTCTGTGTGCACTCAGCTCAGCCCAGTGTGCTGCACAGTCATCAATGTATAAATTAAAAGCTTATAATTAATTGTGGGGGAGACTGGGGAGCACTGCAGGTTGTTAGCAGGAGCCAGGAGTACAATTATATTAATTAACAGTGCACACTTTTGCTGCAGGAGTGGTGACCAGTGCCTGACCACCAGTATAGTATTGTTGTATACTACTAATATCTCTTTAAATATCAACCAGTCTATATTAGCAGCAGACACAGTACAGTGCGGTAGTTCACGGCTGTGGCTACCTCTGTGTCGGCACACGGCAGGCAGTCCGTCCGACCAGAATTGTATTATTTATTATTATATACCTACCACCTAACCGTGGTTTTTTTTTCATTCTTTATACCGTCATAGTGTCATCCTAATTGTTACGAGTATACTACTATCTCTTTATCAACCAGTGTACAGTGCGGTAGTTCACGGCTGTGGCTACCTCTGTGTCGGCACACGGCAGGCAGTCCGTCCGACCAGAATTGTATTATTTATTATTATATACCTACCACCTAACCGTGGTTTTTTTTTCATTCTTTATACCGTCATAGTGTCATCCTAATTGTTACGAGTATACTACTATCTCTTTATCAACCAGTGTACAGTGCGGTAGTTCACGGCTGTGGCTACCTCTGTGTCGGCACACGGCAGGCAGTCCGTCCGACCAGAATTGTATTATTTATTATTATATACCTACCACCTAACCGTGGTTTTTTTTTCATTCTTTATACCGTCATAGTGTCATCCTAATTGTTACGAGTATACTACTATCTCTTTATCAACCAGTGTACAGTGCGGTAGTTCACGGCTGTGGCTACCTCTGTGTCGGCACACGGCAGGCAGTCCGTCCGACCAGAATTGTATTATTTATTATTATATACCTACCACCTAACCGTGGTTTTTTTTTCATTCTTTATACCGTCATAGTGTCATCCTAATTGTTACGAGTATACTACTATCTCTTTATCAACCAGTGTACAGTGCGGTAGTTCACGGCTGTGGCTACCTCTGTGTCGGCACACGGCAGGCAGTCCGTCCGACCAGAATTGTATTATTTATTATTATATACCTACCACCTAACCGTGGTTTTTTTTTCATTCTTTATACCGTCATAGTGTCATCCTAATTGTTACGAGTATACTACTATCTCTTTATCAACCAGTGTACAGTGCGGTAGTTCACGGCTGTGGCTACCTCTGTGTCGGCACACGGCAGGCAGTCCGTCCGACCAGAATTGTATTATTTATTATTATATACCTACCACCTAACCGTGGTTTTTTTTTCATTCTTTATACCGTCATAGTGTCATCCTAATTGTTACGAGTATACTACTATCTCTTTATCAACCAGTGTACAGTGCGGTAGTTCACGGCTGTGGCTACCTCTGTGTCGGCACACGGCAGGCAGTCCGTCCGACCAGAATTTTATTATTTATTATTATATACCTACCACCTAACCGTGGTTTTTTTTTTCATTCTTTATACCGTCATAGTGTCATCCTAATTGTTACGAGTATACTACTATCTCTTTATCAACCAGTGTACAGTGCGGTAGTTCACGGCTGTGGCTACCTCTGTGTCGGCACACGGCAGGCAATCCGTCCGACCAGAATTGTATTATTTATTATTATATACCTACCACCTAACCGTGGTTTTTTTTTCATTCTTTATACCGTCATAGTGTCATCCTAATTGTTACGAGTATACTACTATCTCTTTATCAACCAGTGTACAGTGCGGTAGTTCACGGCTGTGGCTACCTCTGTGTCGGCACACGGCAGGCAGTCCGTCCGACCAGAATTGTATTATTTATTATTATATACCTACCACCTAACCGTGGTTTTTTTTTCATTCTTTATACCGTCATAGTGTCATCCTAATTGTTACGAGTATACTACTATCTCTTTATCAACCAGTGTACAGTGCGGTAGTTCACGGCTGTGGCTACCTCTGTGTCGGCACACGGCAGGCAGTCCGTCCGACCAGAATTGTATTATTTATTATTATATACCTACCACCTAACCGTGGTTTTTTTTTTCATTCTTTATACCGTCATAGTGTCATCCTAATTGTTACGAGTATACTACTATCTCTTTATCAACCAGTGTACAGTGCGGTAGTTCACGGCTGTGGCTACCTCTGTGTCGGCACACGGCAGGCAGTCCGTCCGACCAGAATTGTATTATTTATTATTATATACCTACCACCTAACCGTGGTTTTTTTTTCATTCTTTATACCGTCATAGTGTCATCCTAATTGTTACGAGTATACTACTATCTCTTTATCAACCAGTGTACAGTGCGGTAGTTCACGGCTGTGGCTACCTCTGTGTCGGCACACGGCAGGCAGTCCGTCCGACCAGAATTGTATTATTTATTATTATATACCTACCACCTAACCGTGGTTTTTTTTTTCGTTCTTTATACCGTCATAGTGTCATCCTAATTGTTACGAGTATACTACTATCTCTTTATCAACCAGTGTACAGTGCGGTAGTTCACGGCTGTGGCTACCTCTGTGTCGGCACACGGCTGGCAGTCCGTCCGACCAGAATTGTATTATTTATTATTATATACCTACCACCTAACCGTGGTTTTTTTTTCATTCTTTATACCGTCATAGTGTCATCCTAATTGTTACGAGTATACTACTATCTCTTTATCAACCAGTGTACAGTGCGGTAGTTCACGGCTGTGGCTACCTCTGTGTCGGCAGTCGGCAGGCAGTCCGTCCATCCATAATTGTATTATTATTATAATATATACCACCTAACCGTGGTTTTTTTATACCACCTAACCGTGGCAGTCCGTCCATAATTGTATACTAGTATCCAATCCATCCATCTCCATTGTTTACCTGAGGTGCGTTTTAGTTCTGCCTATAAAATATGGAGAACAAAAAAGTTGAGGTTCCAAAATTAGGGAAAGATCAAGATCCACTTCCACCTCGTGCTGAAGCTGCTGCCACTAGTCATGGCCGAGACGATGAAATGCCAGCAACGTCGTCTGCCAAGGCCGATGCCCAATGTCATAGTACAGAGCATGTCAAATCCAAAACACCAAATATCAGAAAAAAAAGGACTCCAAAACCTAAAATAAAATTGTCGGAGGAGAAGCGTAAACTTGCCAATATGCCATTTACCACACGGAGTGGCAAGGAACGGCTGAGGCCCTGGCCTATGTTCATGGCTAGTGGTTCAGCTTCACATGAGGATGGAAGCACTCAGCCTCTCGCTAGAAAACTGAAAAGACTCAAGCTGGCAAAAGCACCGCAAAGAACTGTGCGTTCTTTGAAATCCCAAATCCACAAGGAGAGTCCAATTGTGTCGTTTGCGATGCCTGACCTTCCCAACACTGGACGTGAAGAGCATGCGCCTTCCACTATTTGCATGCCCCCTGCAAGTGCTGGAAGGAGCACCCGCAGTCCAGTTCCTGATAGTCAGATTGAAGATGTCAGTGTTGAAGTACACCAGGATGAGGAGGATATGGGTGTTGCTGGCGCTGGGGAGGAAATTGACCAGGAGGATTCTGATGGTGAGGTGGTTTGTTTAAGTCAGGCACCCGGGGAGACACCTGTTGTCCGTGGGAGGAATATGGCCGTTGACATGCCAGGTGAAAATACCAAAAAAATCAGCTCTTCGGTGTGGAGGTATTTCACCACAAATGCGGACAACAGGTGTCAAGCCGTGTGTTCCCTTTGTCAAGCTGTAATAAGTAGGGGTAAGGACGTTAACCACCTCGGAACATCCTCCCTTATACGTCACCTGCAGCGCATTCATAATAAGTCAGTGACAAGTTCAAAAACTTTGGGTGACAGCGGAAGCAGTCCACTGACCAGTAAATCCCTTCCTCTTGTAACCAAGCTCACGCAAACCACCCCACCAACTCCCTCAGTGTCAATTTCCTCCTTCCCCAGGAATGCCAATAGTCCTGCAGGCCATGTCACTGGCAAGTCTGACGAGTCCTCTCCTGCCTGGGATTCCTCCGATGCATCCTTGCGTGTAACGCCTACTGCTGCTGGCGCTGCTGTTGTTGCCGCTGGGAGTCGATGGTCATCCCAGAGGGGAAGTCGTAAGCCCACTTGTACTACTTCCAGTAAGCAATTGACTGTTCAACAGTCCTTTGCGAGGAAGATGAAATATCACAGCAGTCATCCTACTGCAAAGCGGATAACTGAGGCCTTGGCATCCTGGGTGGTGAGAAACGTGGTTCCGGTATCCATCATTACTGCAGAGCCAACTAGAGACTTGTTGGAGGTACTGTGTCCCCGGTACCAAATACCATCTAGGTTCCATTTCTCTAGGCAGGCGATACCGAAAATGTACACAGACCTCAGAAAAAGAGTCACCAGTGTCCTAAAAAATGCAGCTGTACCCAATGTCCACTTAACCACGGACATGTGGACAAGTGGAGCAGGGCAGGGTCAGGACTATATGACTGTGACAGCCCACTGGGTAGATGTATGGACTCCCGCCGCAAGAACAGCAGCGGCGGCACCAGTAGCAGCATCTCGCAAACGCCAACTCTTTCCTAGGCAGGCTACGCTTTGTATCACCGCTTTCCAGAATACGCACACAGCTGAAAACCTCTTACGGCAACTGAGGAAGATCATCGCGGAATGGCTTACCCCAATTGGACTCTCCTGTGGATTTGTGGCATCGGACAACGCCAGCAATATTGTGTGTGCATTAAATCTGGGCCAATTCCAGCACGTCCCATGTTTTGCACATACCTTGAATTTGGTGGTGCAGAATTTTTTAAAAAACGACAGGGGCGTGCAAGAGATGCTGTCGGTGGCCAGAAGAATTGCGGGACACTTTCGGCGTACAGGCACCACGTACAGAAAACTGGAGCACCACCAAAAACTACTGAACCTGCCCTGCCATCATCTGAAGCAAGAAGTGGTAACGAGGTGGAATTCAACCCTCTATATGCTTCAGAGGTTGGAGGAGCAGCAAAAGGCCATTCAAGCCTATACAATTGAGCACGATATAGTAGGTGGAATGCACCTGTCTCAAGTGCAGTGGAGAATGATTTCAACGTTGTGCAAGGTTCTGATGCCCTTTGAACTTGCCACACGTGAAGTCAGTTCAGACACTGCCAGCCTGAGTCAGGTCATTCCCCTCATCAGGCTTTTGCAGAAGAAGCTGGAGGCATTGAAGGAGGAGCTAACACGGAGCGATTCCGCTAGGCATGTGGGACTTGTGGATGCAGCCCTTAATTCGCTTAACAAGGATTCACGGGTGGTCAATCTGTTGAAATCAGAGCACTACATTTTGGCCACCGTGCTCGATCCTAGATTTAAAGCCTACCTTGGATCTCTCTTTCCGGCAGACACAGGTCTGCTGGGGTTGAAAGACCTGCTGGTGACAAAATTGTCAAGTCAAGCGGAACGCGACCTGTCAACATCTCCTCCTTCACATTCTCCCGCAACTGGGGGTGCGAGGAAAAGGCTCAGAATTCCGAGCCCACCCGCTGGCGGTGATGCAGGGCAGTCTGGAGCGACTGCTGATGCTGACATCTGGTCCGGACTGAAGGACCTGACAACGATTACGGACATGTCGTCTACTGTCACTGCATATGATTCTCTCAACATTGATAGAATGGTGGAGGATTATATGAGTGACCGCATCCAAGTAGGCACGTCACACAGTCCGTACTTATACTGGCAGGAAAAAGAGGCAATTTGGAGGCCCTTGCACAAACTGGCTTTATTCTACCTAAGTTGCCCTCCCACAAGTGTGTACTCCGAAAGAGTGTTTAGTGCCGCCGCTCACCTTGTCAGCAATCGGCGTACGAGGTTACATCCAGAAAATGTGGAGAAGATGATGTTCATTAAAATGAATTATAATCAATTCCTCCGCGGAGACATTGACCAGCAGCAATTGCCTCCACAAAGTACACAGGGAGCTGAGATGGTGGATTCCAGTGGGGACGAATTGATAATCTGTGAGGAGGGGGATGTACACGGTGATATATCGGAGGGTGAAGATGAGGTGGACATCTTGCCTCTGTAGAGCCAGTTTGTGCAAGGAGAGATTAATTGCTTCTTTTTTGGGGGGGGTCCAAACCAACCCGTCATATCAGTCACAGTCGTGTGGCAGACCCTGTCACTGAAATGATGGGTTGGTTAAAGTGTGCATGTCCTGTTTTGTTTATACAACATAAGGGTGGGTGGGAGGGCCCAAGGATAATTCCATCTTGCACCTCTTTTTTCTTTTCTTTTTCTTTGCATCATGTGCTGATTGGGGTGGGTTTTTTGGAAGGGACACCCTGCGTGACACTGCAGTGCCACTCCTAGATGGGCCCGGTGTTTGTGTCGGCCACTAGGGTCGCTAATCTTACTCACACAGCTACCTCATTGCGCCTCTTTTTTTCTTTGCGTCATGTGCTGTTTGGGGAGGGTTTTTTGGAAGGGACATCCTGCGTGACACTGCAGTGCCACTCCTAGATGTGCCCGGTGTTTGTGTCGGCCACTAGGGTCGCTAATCTTACTCACACAGTCAGCTACCTCATTGCACCTCTTTTTTTCTTTGCGTCATGTGCTGTTTGGGGAGGGTTTTTTGGAAGGGCCATCCTGCGTGACACTGCAGTGCCACTCCTAGATGGGCCCGGTGTTTGTGTCGGCCACTAGGGTCGCTAATCTTACTCACACAGCTACCTCATTGCGCCTCTTTTTTTCTTTGCGTCATGTGCTGTTTGGGGAGGGTTTTTTGGAAGGGACATCCTGCGTGACACTGCAGTGCCACTCCTAGATGGGCCCGGTGTTTGTGTCGGCCACTAGGGTCGCTTATCTTACTCACACAGCGACCTCGGTGCAAATTTTAGGACTAAAAATAATATTGTGAGGTGTGAGGTATTCAGAATAGACTGAAAATGAGTGTAAATTATGGTTTTTGAGGTTAATAATACTTTGGGATCAAAATGACCCCCAAATTCTATGATTTAAGCTGTTTTTTAGTGTTTTTTGAAAAAAACACCCGAATCCAAAACACACCCGAATCCGACAAAAAAAATTCGGTGAGGTTTTGCCAAAACGCGTTCGAACCCAAAACACGGCCGCGGAACCGAACCCAAAACCAAAACACAAAACCCGAAAAATTTCAGGCGCTCATCTCTAGTTAGAAGTAGAAGAGCTCTAACAGAAACCACAAAGCTTATCTAAAGCCACACCACACTGGATATGCCCAATCTCATTTGATCTTTGAAGCAAAGCAGTATTGGACTTTGTTACTACCAAGCAGTCTCCCATCCATGTATTATCAGATTCTTTAGGTGTTTTTAAACTACCAACACCCTTTTCTTGGTACATTTAATTTTTACACGTATTCTTTTATGTACCAGAAGTTAGAAGTAGAAAAGCTCTAGCAGAAACCACCAGCTCATCTACAGCCACAGCACACTGGATTTGCCCAATCTCTCCTGATCATGGAAGCTGAGCAGTGTTGGTCCTGGTTTTAGTACTTGGATGGGAGACCACCAGGAAATACCAGGAGCTGTGTGTATTTTTACAATACCAACACCGTTCTCTTGATGCATTCCATTTTGAAACATTGGGGCAGATCTATTAAGCCTGGTGAACTGATAAAGTGCAAGGTGATAAAGTACCAGCCAGTCAGCTCCTAACTGTCATTTTTCAAACCCAGCCTGTGACATGGCAATTAGGAGCTGATTGGCTGGTACTTTATCATTCCACCAGGTTTAATAAATCGCCGCTTATTCATTTATGTACTAGTAGTTAGAAGTAGAAGAACTCTAACAGAAACCACTAAGTTCATCTACAGCCACACCACACTGTATATGCCCAATATCACCTGATCTTAGGCCTGGTTTGTTCTTGGATGTGAGACCACCTGGGAATACCAGGTGCTGTAGGTAGTTTTATACTACCAACACCGTTCTCTTGATGCATTCTATTTTGAAACTTATTCATTGATGTAGAAGTTAGAAACAGCAAAAATCATCTACAGCCGCATCACACTGGATATGTCCAATCTCATCTGATGTTGGAAGCTAAGCAGTGTTGTGCCTGGTTAGTTTTTGGATTTCAGGTCCTGCCTTCTGGTTTGGCCACGGCACCTCGGAAATTCACCAAGGTCATGGCCGTGATGACGACCCTTCACCATCGGTGGACCAGGGAGGAATCTCTCCTCCCGATAAACATTCTGGAATTGCGGGCAGTGTTCAATTCATTGATACTGGCCCTGCCTCTAGTACAGAACAGGCCTGTTCAAGTACAATCGGACAACGCCACCACGGTAGTGTACACAAATCATCAAGTCGGCAATCGAAACTGCATGGCAAAGCTGGAAGTATAAAAAAATCCTCAGTTGGGTAGAACGTCATCTGCCAGCAATATCGGCAGTGTTCATTCCCGGAGTCCTCAACTGGAAAGCGGATTTCCTCAGTCGTCAGGACGTTCACGCTGGAGAGTGGAGAGGCTGCAGCAGAAATATCTGCACTGGTGTCAGTAGGTGACTGAGGCAGGGATGACTGGGAGATAGTGGGTGACTGAAGCATGTATGAGTGGGAGATAGTGGGTGACTGAAGCCGGGGTGACTGGGAGATAGTGGGTGACTGATGCAGGGGTGACAGTGATAGTGGGTGACTGAGGCAGGGGTGACAGGGAGATAGTGGGTTACTGAGGGAGGGGTGATAGGAAGGGGTTGGGTAAGTATGGGAAGAAAGTGGGTGACAGGGATAATAAATGAATAAGGCAGGGATGATAGGGAGATAGTGGATGACTGTGGCAGGGGTGACAGGGACAGTAAGAGACTGAGGCAGGGTTGACAGGGATAGTGGGTGACTGAAGCAGGGGTGATAGGGTGACAGTGGGTGACTGAGGCAGGGGTGACAGGGATAGTGGGTGACTGAGGCAGGGGTCGCAGGTATAGTGGTTGACTGAGGCAGCGGTGACTGGGAGATAGTGGGTAACTGAGGCAGGGGTGACAGGGAAAGTGTGTGACTCAGGCAGGGGTGATAGGGAGATAGTGGGCAGCATATCTCTGCCTCACTGCAGCAGCACATTCCTGCTTCACTGACAGCAGCACATCCCTGCAACGTTGACAGCAACACATCCCTGCAACATTGACAGCAGCACATCCCTGCCTCATTGACGGCAGCACATCCCTGCCTCACTTATAGCAGCACATCCCTGCCTCGCTGACAGCAGCACATCACTGCCTCGCTGACAGCAGCACATCACTGCTTCACTGACAGCAGCACATCACTGCTTCACTGACAGCAGAACATCCCTGCCTCACTGGCAGCAGCACATCCCTGCTTTACTGACAGCTGTATATAGGGCCTAATTAAGACCTGATCCCTGCTGTGCATATTCACACAACAGGAGATCAGGTCTGAAGTGCGTGTGTGCTGGTGCCACAGTGCACCGGCACATGCCAGAGATGCGATCAGCATCTCTGCCCAGTGAGCGCCTCTGTCTGATTGACAGGCAGAGGCGGTCACTGGGCAGGAGGAGTCGGGCCAGCGGCGTTGTGCCGCCATTTTGGGGGCACAGTCAGGACAACGCAGACATGACCGGACCGTATGGGGGCGGGCCGTGACGGCTGTGTGACCCGGACAGCAACGGGCCTTATTTACTAAAATCTCAGATAAATTTTATGGCATTTATGTGCAGTCTAGTTTGCACAGTTGATAGAGTGTTGATCTTGCACTATCAATGTAAGCCTCACATAGGTTTGATACACATGTAAGTTTGTTTTTATTTTACTACATTGTGGTTTGTGGCTCTATACCATGTAATGCATGTCTTTTAACAGTAGTCAAGTCTTCCAATGTGCTTGTTAGTGAAACCCAATACATAGCTTTATTTTATTTTGTTTCTTCAAATATTGAATGCATATGTCTTATAACTTTTTTTTTCAATATATAAACATTTTTATTATAAGATTTTCAATGACACAAGTACATCCAAGTTGCAGATTATGGATTGTGAAGGACAAATCAACCATATAAACAATTTAAGCAATTTAAATTGCATGCAGGTAGTAGAATATCAAACTCCTTGGATGAGAGTTGGTCTGAATAAACTAGGATAGAAAAGAATAAAGTAGAAAATAAGATTTTAAACCTACCGGTAAATCTTTTTCTCGTAGTCCGTAGAGGATGCTGGGGACTCCGTAAGGACCATGGGGATAGACGGGCTCCGCAGGAGACATGGGCACTTTAAGAAAGACTTTAGTTCTGGGTGTGCACTGGCTCCTCCCTCTATGCCCCTCTATGCCACAGTTAGAGTAACTGTGCCCAGAGGAGACTGACAGTATGAGGAAAGGATTTTGTTAATCCAGGGCAAGATTCATACCAGCCACACCAATCACACCGTATAACTTGTGATAAACTACCCAGTTATGAGTACGAAAAAACAACATACTGTAGCATCAGTGCAGGACCGATGCAACTATAACATAACCCTTATTGAAGCAATAACTATATACAAGTATTGCAGAAGTAGTCCGCACTTGGGACGGGCGCCCAGCATCCTCTACGGACTACGAGAAAAAGATTTACCGGTAGGTTTAAAATCTTATTTTCTCTAACGTCCTAGAGGATGCTGGGGACTCCGTAAGGACCATGGGGATTATACCAAAGCTCCAAAACGGGCGGGAGAGTGCGGATGACTCTGCAGCACCGATTGAGCAAACATGAGTTCCTCCTCAGCCAGGGTATCAAACTTATAGTATTTTGAAAAGGTGTTTGAACCTGGCCAAGAAGCAGCTCCACACAGCTGTAGTGCCGAGACCCCTCGGGCAGCCGCCCAAGAAGAGCCCACTTTCCTCGTGGAATGGGCCTAGACCGATTTCTGTAACTGCAATCCAGCCATAGAATGCGCTTGCTGAATCGTGTTACAAATCCAGCGAGCAATAGCCTGCTTTGAAGCAGGGGCACCAATCTTGTTGGTTGCATACAGGACAAACAGCGCTTCAGTTTTCCTGACTCTAGCCGTCCTGGCCACGTAAATTTTCAAAGCCCTGACCACATCAAGTAACTCGGAATCCTCCAAGTCACACATAGCCAAAGGCACCACAATAGGTTGGTTCATATGAAAAGATGAGACCACTTTAGGTAGGAATTGAGGACGGGTCCGCAATTCCGCTCTATCCACATGGAACACCAAATATGGGCTTTTATGTGACAAAGCCGCTAATTCCGACACTCGCCTAGCCGAAGCCAAGGCTAATAACATGACCACCTTCCACGTGAGATATGTTAACTCCACCGTTTTAAGGCTGCTAAAAACTGCTAGCAAACAATCAACTCAGAATGACCCCCATAGTGTATTGCAAGAAAATATCTGTAAATCCAATGGTACCGTAAGTGCGGTATATACGGGCGAGAACATCTCCCCTAAGTGAAGTCAGCCCTATGAATAGAGTTTGTGTGATCCCTGTGCAGCAGTCACAGAAAGGGTTCATCTCTGCAGTTTGTCACTCAAATTACATTGTTGCATTTTTTCTAGAAGTGGATCTGAGAGCTGTTACCCGCAGACCAGCTACAATAATTATCCTGGGTACTCACTAGACCAGTTGTTCTCAAACTGCACCCTGGGGTGCCTCAGGACACCTTGCAGGGGTGCCTTGGATTGGTGGTCCAGGACCAATTCAAAATATTTATAGTTAGTGTTATAGGCAAAACCAGTGCTGTTGGCTGGCAATCATAACATATGTGCACAAGCAGAAGCAAATCCTGTCCCCTACCAAAGGGCCGGTGCTAGGGTGTTTGGCGCCTCCCTGCAAACTATTAATTTAAGCCCTCTCTCCAATACTTAATAAAGGCGCCTTAAAAAAAGAAGGTGTGGTATCACAAGGAAGGGGCATGGCCACACAATAGCACCCCAAATCAATATACGCCACACAGTAGCACTATCTTATTGTCATTACACCGCATGTAATAATAATAATAATAATAATAATAATAATACCCACAGTCGCAGTGCCCTTTATACACATAACCACCATATCAGTGCAGCTTACACACATAATGCCAACAGTAGCAGTGCCCCTTCTACACATGCCCATGGTGGCAATCCTTTACATGGCAAAAATCAACCTGGTTTTGCCATGTAAAGGATTGCCACTTTAAAAAACAAACAATCAAACAAAAACAAAAAAACAACAGGAAAAAAACACAAAATCTCTCACTTTCTGATTCTCACACCCTATTACATTCCTCCCTATATATTTAAATGTTTCTATTACTGTATGTTCCCTCTTCCCTTCTCCAAACTATACACATCAATATCTTTTAGTATTTCCAGGTAAGTTTTGTGATGTAGGCCATGCACCATTTTAGTTGCCCTAATGTAATTACAGCCTTCTGGAGATATGGCTTCTGGAACTGAACACAGGATTCTAAATGTGGCTGTACCAAGGACCTATACAGTGGCATTACAGGTTGAGTATCCCTTATCCAAAATGCTTGGGACCAGAGGAATTTTGGATATCGGATTTTTCTGTATTTTGGAATAATTGCATACCATAACGAGATATTATGGTGATGGGACCTAAATCTAAGCACAGAATGCATTTATGTTTCATATACACCTTATACACACAGCCTGAAGGTCATTTTAGCCAATATTTTTTATAACTTTGTGCATTAAACAAAGTGTGTGTACATTCACAGAATTCATTTATGTTTCATATACACCTTATACACACAGTCTGAAGTTCATTTAATACAATATTTTTAATAACTTTGAGTATTAAACAAAGTTTGTGTACACTGAGCCATCAAAAAACAAAGTCTCACTCAAAAAAGTCCGTATTTCGGAATATTCCGTATTTCGGAATATTTGGATATGGGATACTCAACCTGTATTACTTTTTTCTGCTACTGGTTCTTTAACCTATGCAAACAAGCATCTGACTTGCCTTTCCTATTGCTTTGATACATTGCTCACCTGAAATAGTAATACTTAGATAGCTTTCCTCTTGCCATTATAATGCCCTTAATCTTATAGTTAGCCTTTGCATTTTTGAGACGTGTATGATTTTGCATTTTTTGGCATTAAATGTTGCCATGTTCTTGACCATTCCTCTAGTGCAGGGGTGGAACTGCCAGAGACAACGGAGTCAGTTGCCGCTGGGCTCCAGCCCTAAAGGGGCTTCCCCCATAGCCCCCCGGCTGTTACGTGCCCTTCCTACTAAATAGACAAAGGCGCTACCAGCAGGGTCTCGCAGTTTGTACATTCCATGCCGTAACACCCTTCTTTCCACCTTTTTCAAGACCCAGCCCAGCAGCCTCTAGCTGCAGCACTGCCAGCGGTGGGGTGCCCCTGCTTCTTCTCACACCACAGATAGCTGGGCAGCACTGCAACTGCCTGCCTGATTGCTCCGCCCCCTTCCGGCTCCCAAGCACCTCTGCTGCCCAGTGATCCAGGAGCCTGCTGCTAGGAAGAAGTGGCCGAGCTTCAGCAAGCGAGTCTGGACACTGGCGGAGGAAGCCATGATAACCAGATAATAGGGAGTGGAGAGCCAGTTCCAAGGTAATACTTTATACAGCTGGTTGAGATCCTGGTCGGTGGATATGGATTCCAAGAAAACCCTGGAGGTGCTTCCTTTCAAGGGAGACACTCTCTTTGGAGAAGACCTCAATAAGATTGTAGCTGATCTGGCTACTGCTAAAACAGCTTGCCTACCTAGTATGACTCCTACCACGCAGAAGGCTAAAAGTACTTTCCCTTGGCCCTTTCATCCTCCAGGTAAAGCGTACCCAAGGTCAGGCATACCCAATGCAAGCTCATGCTTCCAGACCTGCCAAGCCCAGACTGAAGCAAGCCTGGGCTGCCCATCAGCCTGCTTCCAAAACGGACAAGCCTGCCGCATGACGGTGCAGGCCTCCCTCTGGGGGACTTCTAGGTTTGGCATAGAAAGGTATAATTCTAAGCTAAAGAATTTTGTTTGGAGCTCACCTTGTACTTTGTGAAGAAATAATCAGCATTGTGGCTGAGCAGGTACATGTAGTGTGTGGCTGCAAACTGCATGGATCTGCTGCATTGTAATGCTGATACTTTTTTTTTTGCAAAGTACCAATAGCTTCATATAATGTTCACAATTTTTATGCAGGATCAAATAGCTCAATGGGTAGGGTGTTTGATTAGAATTCAACAGGTTATAGGTTTGAATCCTGGGTATGGTAGTTTGAGATGTGTTATTTAATAAAGTATGTTGTTCTGACTGCCGGCATCCTATCACCTGGGATAGCATACTAAATAAATGGAGTTGATCAATTTCTTTTTTTTTTTTTTTTTAAACTAGGGACAATTTCCAGATACTTTTCTTTATAACTGAGATTGCCCCCTGGAACTTCACATCAGTTGACAACTATGCATGAGTGGGCAGTGCTTGCCCTAGATCTGCCCACCCATTTATGTGCCGTCATAAAAGAAAGCACATCTGACAGTTATCCTGGGCGTACACTACACAATTATCTGTCAGGCTATCTATCCAGTCTGGATGGATGGCATGAAAATCTGGTAATGTATAGGAGCAAATGTCAATTAACCATTTGCTCCCAAACACTAGAAAAGTGGTCAAAAATGGTCATTACACAAATTGGTTAAACCCAAAATTTAACCAATTTGTTTAGGGGACCATTTTTGTCCATTTTCAAGTGTTAGAGAGTAAATCGTTGATGGTCATTTGCTCACATAGATAACCGGATTTCTATTCCAACCAGACAGTGTTGGAGAGATGGTCTGCCAGATTACATAATGCATACCAGAGCCATAACTAGACTTTTTGGTGCCCTGTGACAGAGAATTATATGCCCCCCCCCTCCCCATTTTTGCAATATGGACAAAAGGCGCATGCCTTGTGGGGAAGGGGCATAACAAGATTGGTCTCAGAGAAAGCACATGAGATATGAAGATATATCTAGTATACTTGACACTCAATGGTTTGTGGTATTGCCCTCCTTAAATGCATATACAGTCACACATGGCGTGTTTGTGCAAATGGCATATCAGCAGTCAGCACTAACTGGTGACATGCCATTTATACAAGTAAGCCATGTGTGACTAATATATAAACATACTTTATTAAATAACACATCTCAAACTACCATACCCAGGATTCAAACCTATAACCTGTTGAATTCTAATCAAACACCCTACCCATTGAGCTACTTGATCCTGCATCTATTCTAACCTCCAAAAACAGATTCAGTTGCATTTTCCAGCGTGTTTTGTTTGCGCCTTTGCAAATGTCTTACATCGACAAACTTATTTAGTACTATTTTGCAAATAGGGTTACATTGTCACAACATTGTGTTCCCTAATTGCTTGATTTTTTAAATGCAACAATTGATAAAGACACCTGATAATTGCTCTGTGGAGTCTTATTTAGTGTCTACTTCTTATCTACATTTAATTCCCTAACTCTAATCAAGGCATTTTTAAATGCTGGGGGCTGCCAGGACGTGAGGCCTACCTAGACTTTAGATCTGAATTTGAATGTACTTGTGAACTAACTTAATTTCCTACTTCTAAATTCATTCCTAAATTCACTACTTACATTAATCCTGTAGTTGGGCATTTTGAGCCTTCAATTGTGGGCATTGCTTTGTGTCCAGACCAGCAGCTGGTGGTGTGCATTTGCTGGAAAGGCATCGAAGACCTCCGATATGCTGCATCTCCTGATGTGTGTCTCCCTCAAGTGGCTGTCAGTAAATGCATGCTAGACACCCCATTCCAAGCTGATTGTGACATCACGGAACATGCATCATAGAACAGGCATGCTAGAACATGGGTCTTCAACCTGCGACCCTCCAGCTGCTGTGGAACTACATATCCCAGCATGCCCTGCCTCAGTTTTAGCATACCTTAATAGCAAAACTATGGCAGGGCATGCTGGGATGTGTAGTTTCACAGCAGCTGGAGGGCCACAGGATGAAGACCCATGTGCTAGAGCCAAGCCGCAGGTACATTGAATGCTAGCAAGCTGAATGTTTAAATCATTTTTGTTCCGCAGCATTCCAATGCGGAAGATTCCATGGAACCAGAGATTATTCCATTGAGAAGGACATGCTGCCTGGATGACTGCACTGTGCAAATTAAATCACGGAGCCAGTTGGCTTGTGGGTGGCTCTGGTGACTGGGTGGTTGGGTGGGCGGTGTGTCGGAGGTGGAGCACATGCAAATGAATGTGTATCATCCAGCTAGTGAGAGTGAAAACTCATGCAGGAGTGTGCCTGCTTGTCAGTGGGTTATGCACCTTGCCAGACGTCAAATCTACATGGAGCAGCTGGAGGGAACAAGAGCAGGTTTGCAAAATATAGGCCCTCATTCCGAGTTGTTCGCTCGCAAGCGGATTTTAGCAGATTTGCTCATGCTAAGCCGCCGCCTACTGGGAGTGAATCTTAGCATCTTAAAATTGCGAACGATGTATTCGCAATATTGCGATTACACACCTCGTAGCAGTTTCTGAGTAGCTTCAGACTTACTCGGCATCTGCGATCAGTTCAGTGCTTGTCGTTCCTGGTTTGACGTCACAAACACACCCAGCGTTCGCCCAGACACTCCTCCGTTTCTCCGGCCACTCCTGCGTTTTTTCCGGAAACGGTAGCGTTTTTTCCCACACGCCCATAAAACGGCCTGTTTCCGCCCAGTAACACCCATTTCCTGTCAATCACATTACGATCGCCAGAACGATGAAAATGCCATGAGTAAAATTCCTAACTGCATAGCAAATTTACTTGGCGCAGTCGCAGTGCAGACATTGCGCATGCGCATTAAGCTTAAAATCGCTGCGATGCGAAGATTTTTACCGAGCGAACAACTCGGAATGAGGGCCCTTGTTAGAAGAGCATATATGCTGGCGCATTCTCCATGATGGTGTCAGCTTATGTTTTGGTGCACTGCACTTTCCTCCACTAAGTTTTAGCCATTTTGGTTAAACGCAAGTGTAGTTGCTTCTCGCCCTTTTGGCTGTGATCTTGTATCGTGGTTGAAGAGTCTGCTGGAGGGATTGTTTTCTTCTTTGGCGAGAGACTGAAGATATTCCAGGATGGAAGGCTTGGGAACACTATCCGTTTTTCAGTTGTGGAAGAGTTGAAAGACCGGATTGGACTACATTCTATAGTAAAGGATATCTTTGTATTTATTAATCCTCCCTTTATATGTGTCTGTCTTTCAATAAAGCTTCGGGCTTGTGAGTCCCTCACCCTCTTACACTCCACACCCTTTGGTTTCAATAGGTTCCTGACCAGAGTCATGAGTTCCTGGGCCTTTTCTATCGGAAGATAAACCTTTTTCTGGTCCGTATCCAGAATCATGCCCAAGCAAAGTCAGACGAGTCGTAGGAACCAACTGCGACTTCGGGATATTGAGAATCCAGCTGTGTTGCTGTAACACCTTCAGTGAAAGTTATACGCTGTTCAGCAACTGCTCTCTTGATCTCGCTTTTATGAGGAGATCGTTCAAGTACGGGATAATTGTGACACCTTGCTTTTGCAGGAGCACCATAATTTCCGCCATTACCTTGGTGAAAATTCTCGGGGAAAATTCTGGAGAGACCAAACGGCAACGTCTGAAATTGGTAATGACAATACTGTACCACAAATCTTAGGTACGCCTGATGAGGTGGATAATGGGTACATGAAGGTATGCCTCCTTTATGTCCAGAGATACCATAAAATCCCCCCCCCCTCTAGGCTGGCGATGACCGCTCTTAGCGATTCCATCTTGAACTTGAACCTTTTCAAGTATAGGTTCAGGGATTTTAAATTTAATATGGGTCTGACCAAACCGTCCGGTTTCGGGACTACAAACAGGGTCGAATAATTTCCCCTTCCTTGTTGAAGCAGGGGAACCTTGACCGCCACCTGTTGAAGATACAATTTGTGAATTGCATTTAACACTATCTCCCTTTCCAGGGGAGAAGATGGTAGGGCCGATTTGAAAAACCGGCGAGGAGGCACCTCTTCGAATTCCAGCTTGTAACCCTGAGAAACAATTTCTATTGCCTAGGGATTCACCTGCGAATGAACCCAGATGTGGCTGAAAACTCGAAGACGTCCCCCACTGGGGCGTACTCCTTTAGCGGAGCACCAGCGTCATGCAGTGGATTTTGTAGAGGCCGGGGAGGACTTCTGTTCCTGGGAACTAGCTGTGTTGTGCAGCTTTTTCCCTCTGCCCTTACCTCTGGCAAGAAAGGACGCACCTCGTACTTTCTTGTTTCTCTGTGATCGAAAGGACTGCATTTGATAATGTGGTGCTGTCTTAGGCTGTGAGGGAATATAAGGCAAAAAATTTGATTTACCAGCTGTAGCTGTGGAGACTAGGTCCGAGAGACCTTCCCCAAACAATTCCTCACCCCTGTAAGGTAAAACCTCCATATGCCTTTTTGAGTCGGCATCACCTGTCCATTGCCGGGTCCATAGGACTCGTCTAGCAGAAATCGACATGGCGTTTATTCTAGAACCCAGTAGACTAATGTCTCTTTGAGCATCTCTCATATATAGGACAGCATCTTTTATATGCCCTATGGTCAATAACATAGCATCCTTATCTAGGGTCTCAATCTCTGCTAATAAGGGATCTGTTCATGCTGCTACCGCGCTACAACCCCGGCCGACGCAATTGCCGGTCTGAGTAAGGTACCAGAATGTGTGTAAATGGACTTTAGGGTAACCTCCTGCTTGCGGTCAGCAGGGTCCCTGAGGGTAGCCGTATCCTGGGATGGCAGCGCTACCTTTTTGGATAAGTGTGTCAATGATTTATCCACCCTAGGGGAGGATTCCCACCGTATCCTGTCCATTGGCAGGAAAGGATACGCCATAAGAATCCTTTTGGGAATCTGCAGCTTTTTGTCTGGAGATTCCCAAGCTTTTTCACATAATTCGTTCAACTCATGTGAGGGGGGAAAGGTTATCTCAGGTTTCTTTCCCTTATACATGTGTACCCTCGTGTCAGGGACAGGGGGTTCCTCTGTGATGTGCAAAACATCTTTTATTGCAATAATCATATATCGAATACATTTAGCCAATTTTGGCTGTAACTTTGCATCATCGTAGTCGACACTGGAGTCAGAATCCGTGTCGGTATCTGTGTCAACTATTTGGGATAGTGGGCGCTTTTGAGACCCCGAAGGTCCCTGCGACATAGGGACAGGCATGGGTTGACTCCCTGACTGTTCCCTAGCTTCAGCTTTGTCTAATCTCTTGTGCAATAAGTTTACATTAGCACTTAAAACATTCCACATATCCATCCAGACAGGTGTCGGCGTTGTCGACGGAGACACCACATTAATTTGCTCCTGCTCCTCTCTAGGAGAGCCTTCTACCTCAGACATGTCGACACACGTGTACCGACACACCATACACTCAGGGAATCCTCTTATCTGAGGACAGTTCCCCAACAAGGCCCTTTGGAGAGACAGAGAGAGAGAGTATGCCAGCACACACCCCAGCACTATATGACCCAGGAAAAAACATTGAGTTCACGGGCCAATTTCATGGCAGTCTCGGATAGGAGGGCATTGTGGATTCACCAAGGGAATGCTGATGCTGACTCCAAGAAGAAAGGGAGTCTCTTCCCTATGAAGGTGAAGCCTTGTTTGGCGACGGCCTAGTTAATTTGATCTCGGCAGCTCCCGCAGGTAAGTCAACCTTCTTGCCCTATGTTCCCTCTCAACGGATGAAGACGCATCATTATCTAACGCAGTCATTTTGGCCCAATAGATATGCAAGAAGTTAAGATTCCCTTTTCTTTGCAGGTAGAGGAAGGAGAAAGAAGAGGTCTATAGCCTCTTCAAGATCGCAGGAGCAGAGATTGTCCTCTGCTTCTGACAAATCCACTGCATGACGCTGGGGCTTTCTTGCAGGAGCCCACACCAGTGGGGGCACGTCTAAAACTCTTCAGTCAGTTCTGGATTCATTCGGACCTGGACTCGTGGGTTTTACAAATAGTGTCCCAAGGGTACAAACTGGGGTTTCAAGACGTTCCCCCTCACTGATTGTTCAAATTGGCCTTAGTCAGCAGGGAGAAGGTTTTTATTCAAGCCTCTTCGTGGTCCCGAAGCCGGACGGCTCAGTCAGACCAATCTTAAATCTGAAATCCCTCAATTTCTTCCTAAAGAAATTCAATTTCAAGATGGAATCTCTCAGGGTAGTGATCTCCAGTCCGGAGGAAGGAGATTTCATGGTTTTGGTAGACATAAAGGATGCCTACTTACATGTTCCCATTTAGCCACTGCATCAAGCTACCTAAGGTTTGCAATTCAGGATTGTCATTACCAATTTCAGACGTTGCCGTTTGGTCTGTCCACAGCTCCGAGGATTTTCACCAGGATGATGGCGGAAATGATGGTTCTCCTTCGCAAGCAAGGAGTCACAATTATCCCATACTTGGATGATCTCCTGATAAAGGCGAGATCCAGGGACCAGTTGGTGCAAAACATTGCACTCTCCCTGACAGTTCTTCAACAACATGGTTGGCTCCTAAACTTGCCAAAACCGCAGTTGGTCCCAATGACGCGGTTGTTGTTTTTGGGAGTCATACTGGACACAGAAGAGGTTTTCTTCCAGTGGAAAGGCTATGGAGATCCAGAGTCTGGTCAAACACATTCTGAAACCAGCAAGAGTGTTAATCCATCAATGCATTCGGTTGCTGGGGAAGATGGTTGTGGCCTACGAGGCCATTCAGTTTGGCAGGTTCCATGCCAGAGTGTTCCAGTGGGACCTGTTGGACAAGTGGTCCGGATCCCACCTACACATGCATCGGAGGATAATCCTGTCTTCCAAGACCAGAATCTCACTCCATTGGTGGCTGCACAGTTCTCACCTCCTAGAGGGGCGATGGTTCGGGATCCAGGACTGGATCCTAGGGACCACGGATGCAACCCTCCGAGGCTGGGGAGCAGTCACACAGGGGGAAAACGTCCAAGGAAGATGGTCAAGTCAGGAAAGTTGTCTCCACATAAATGTTCTGGAGTTAAGGGCCATTTAATAACTGCAGACACAGTACACACTGGGACGGGTGCCCAGCATCCTCTTCAGACTAAGAGAAAAGGATTTACCGTCCTAGAGGAAGCTGGGGACTCTGTAAGGACCATGGGGATACACGGGCTCCACAGAGTTCATGATCTTCACTGAGGTAACGCACAGCACTGCAGCTGTGCGCCATTGCTCCCATACACCTCACATAATCCGGCACTGTAATGGTGCAGGGCGCAGGGGGGGCGCCCTGGGCAGCAATATAAACCTCTTTTTGGCAAAAATATAACATATATACAGCTGGGCACTGTATATATGTATGAGCCCCCGCCAATTTTACAGTTTAAGCGGGACAGAAGCCCGCCGCCGAGGGGGCGGGGCTTCTCCCTCAGCACTCACCAGCGCCATTTTTTCTCCACAGCACCGCTGAGGGGAAGCTCCCCGGACTCTCCCCTGCTTATACCACGGTAGAGAAGACGGTTGAAAAGAGAGGGGGGGGACATAATTCGGCGCAAATTACATACAGCAGCGCTACTGGACAAACATTAAGTTACGGTGTTATTCCTGGGTTATATAGCGCTGGGGTGTGTGCTGGCATACTCTCTCTCTGTCTCTCCAAAGGGCCTTGTGGGGAAACTGTCTTCAGAAAAAGCATTCCCTGTGTGTGTGGTGTGTCGGTACACGTGTGTCGACATGTCTGAGGAAGAAGGCTATAATAGAGAGGAGCAGGAGCAAATGAATGTGGTGTCTCCGCTGACACCTGATTGGATGGATATGTGGAATGTTTTAAATGCTAGTGTAAACTCATTGCACAAAAGATTAGACAAGGCTGAAGCTTTGGGACAGTCAGGGTCTCAACCCATGCCTGATCCTATGTTGCAGGGACTGTCAGGGTCTCATAAGCGCCCACTATCCCAGATTGTTGACACAGATACCGACACGGATTCTGACTCCAGTGTCGATTACGATGATGCAAAGTTACAGCCAAAATTGGCAAAATCCATTCGATATATGATTATGGCAATAAAAGATGTTTTGCACATCACAGAGGAACCCCCTGTCCCTGACAAGAGTGTACATATGTACAAGGGAAAGAAGCCTGAGGTAACCTTTGAGGGGGTCACACGAGCTGAACTAGTTATGTGAAAAAGCTTGGGAATCTCCAGATAAAAGACTGCAGATTTCCAAAAGGATTCTTATGGCGTATCCTTTCCCATCAACGGACAGGTTACGATGGGAATCCTCCCCTAGGATGGACAAAGCATTAACACGCACAGCTACAGCTGGAAAATCAAATTTTTTACCTTATGTTCCCTCACAGCATAAGAAAGCTCCGCATTATCAAATGCAGTCCTTTCGGTCACAAAGAAACAAGAAAGTGCGAGGTGCGTCCTTTCTTGCCAGAGGTAGGTGCAGAGGAATAAAGCTGCACAACACAGCTAGTTCCCAGGAACAGAAGTCCTCCCGGCCTCTACAAAATCTACCGCATAACGCTGGGGCTCCACTGGCAGAGTCTGGCCCATGTGATGTCATGCAGCTGCTCTGACCACGCCTCCTGTTTCTCCGTTGCCGACCCCATTTTGAAACCGTGCCCCCACACCGCTCCATCTCCGACTTGGAAATGAAGTGTTGTTGACCCCCCTCCCCCCCCCCCTGCACCGATTGACAGGCAGAGGCGATCGCATTATCTGCGGGGTGCCGCAGAAAATGCAGGCGGATGCGTATGCTCTTAGCAGTTTTTGCAGTTGGATTGCAATCCAACCTGAATCAGGCCCCATTATCTATCACAATGCACTGCGGGTAGTACAAAATGGGGTTAATATAGGAGAAAAAACCCCAGAGCTGTGCTCCTTAACTGTCCCTGGTGGCTAGTGGAGCGGCTGCCCAGTAATCAGTGTCCACGCCAGTGCGCACACGGCCCGCCCCCATCAGCGGCCTCGTGATCCCGGAGGGCGGTGTGTGTGTGTGTGACTGACCTTAGGAAGAAACCGGAGCCTCTGCTGCAAGTGACCCAGCAACCGGGACACGGGAGTATACTGCGCCACTGGGAGTGATGGAGCTGCAGTAAAGAGGTCTATTAGACCTAGCCTGCTGCAGCCCTTGTAGATTCTTATAAAAAAAGTTCTTCTTTTCTTGCCAAAATTAATAGCTAAGAATAGGCTGCCTGAGGCAGCCCCATGTTAAGTGGCCTGCTACTGAAGGCACCAACTACAAACTGAGCTCCCTGTTCATGGAAGTGAGGTTATAGAGGAGGGGGCACTAAACATCTTGGGAACAGTCAAAAGCTTTGAGCCTGTTGGTGCCTCAGATCAAGATCCTACTCTACACCCCAATGTGAATCCTTGTGGAGTCCAGTGTACCCCACAGAAGAAATGAATGTGTCACACCCATTGGCAGCAACATAAGAATAGCTGCTGATGGGCACAATTGAGAAAGGAAGGGGGGGAAACATTTGAATCCAGCACATATATGTAATTTGAATATGTAATTTGTACCTTCCTACTTTAAAATGTAATGGATGAACCTCACCCTGTGAGAACTATCTTCATGATCAAGAGATCTCATATGCAAGATAAGTATGTGTTGGGATAGGGCTGTGGAGGGCGGCTGCTCTGGCACACCCCTGTCAAGTTAAGGAGATTCAACAGAGGAAGCACAAGGGAACTCTCATCTGGGGACAACAACTGCAGGGAGAACACAATTTCAGACGAATGTGGGAGGGCAGAAGGCTGCCTAATACTGAAGCACCCCCAAACAACAAACCAAATGCAACAACTAGTGCAAGCATTCCTGGGGGAAGGCCTGCAGCAGATGGATTTGCATATGGTGATGTCATCCAAGCAGTGGGCATAGTTGGCTGCAACCCTCGTCTGCATATGAAAAGAGAAAAGGGTCACGCAGGGCATGGCGGCCTTTGTGGGGTTGCGCTTGGATGACCCCTAAATCGCTTTATACACCCCCATCCTCCATCAGTGTGGGGCTCATGTTGGCCATGCCCCAGCCCCTGAAGCATTTAAGCTGATTTCTTGCAGCAGCTGGACCCAGTAACAGCTCCAGAGTTGCTCTACAAGACAAGTAAAAGGGTGTGAGCCCTGCAGCACCACCTGTAGTTTGCATACACACACATATATAGGACAGCATCTCTTATATGCCCCTGGGTCAATAAAATAGTATCCTTATCTAGGGTATCCATCCCCTCAGATAAGGTATCCGTCCATGCCGCTACAGCACTACACACCCAGGCCGACGCAATTGCCGGTCTGAGTAAGGTACCTGAATGTGTATAAATGGACTTCAGGGTTATCTCCTGTTTGCGGTCAGCAGACTCTTTGAGGGTAGCCATATACTGGGACGGGAGGGCTACCTTCTTGGATAAGCGTGTTAATGCTTTGTCCACCCTAGGGGAGGATTCCCATCGTAACCTATCCATTGATGGGAAAGGATACGCCATAAGAATCCTTTTGGAAATCTGCAGTCTTTTATCTGGAGATTCCCAAGCTTTTTCACATAACTCGTTCAGCTCGTGTGACCTCCTCAAAGGTTACCTCAGGCTTCTTTCCCTTGTACATATGTACCCTCTTGTCAGGGACAGGGGGTTCCTCTGTGATGTGCAAAACATCTTTTATTGCCATAATCATATATCGAACGGATTTTGCCAATTTTGGCTGTAACTTTGCATCATCGTAATCGACACTGGAGTCAGAATCCGTGTCGGTATCTGTGCCAACAATCTGGGATAGTGGGCGCTTATGAGACCCTGACAGTCCCTGCAACATAGGATCAGGCATGGGTTGAGACCCTGACTGTCCCAAAGCTTCAGCCTTGTCTAATCTTTTGTGCAATGAGTTTACACTAGCATTTAAAACATTCCACATATCCATCCAATCAGCTGTCGGCGGAGACACCACATTCATTTGCTCCTGCTCCTCTCTAATATAGCCTTCTTCCTCAGACATGTCGACACACGTGTACCGACACACCACACACACAGGGAATGCTTTTTCTGAAGACAGTTTCCCCACAACGCCCTTTGGAGAGACAGACAGAGAGAGAGTATGCCAGCACACACCCCAGTGGTATATAACCCAGGAATAACACAGTAACTTAATGTTTGCCCAGTAGTACTGCTGTATGTAATTTGCGCCGAATTATGTGCCCCCCCCCCTCTTTTCAACTCTCTTGTCTACCATGGTATAAGCAGGGGAGAGTCCGGGGAGCTTCCTCTCAGCGGTGCTGTGAAGAAAAAATGGCACTGGTGAGTGCTGAGGGAGAAGCCCCGCACCCTCGGCGGCGGGCTTCTGTCCCGCTTAAACTGTAAAATTGGCGGGGGCTCATACATATATACAGTGCCCAGCTGTATATGTGTTATATTTATGCCAAAAAGAGGTTTATATTGCTGCCCAGGGCGCCCACCCCCCACCCCCCTGCGCACTGCACCCTTACAGTGACCGGAGTATGTGAGGTGTATGGGAGCAATGGCGCACAGCTGCAGTGCTGTGCGTTACTTCAGTGAAGATCATGAAATCTTCTGCCGCCTCTGAAGTCCTCTTTTCTTCTCATACTCACCCGGCTTCTATCTTCCGGCTCTGCGAGGGGGACGGAGGCGCGGCTCTGGGACGGACGGCGAGGGTGAGATCCTGTGTACCAATCCCTCTGGAGCAAATGGTGTCCAGTAGCCTAAGAAGCAGGACCTTGCAACTCAGAGAGTAGGGCTGCTTCTCTCCCCTCAGTCCCTCGATGCAGGGAGTCTGTTGCCAGCAGTGCTCCCTGAAAATTAAAAACCTAACAAAATACTTTCTGTCAGAAAGCTCAGGAGAGCTCCTGAAAAGCACTCAGTCTCCACTGGGCACAGTATCAAACTGAGGTCTGGAGGAGGGGCATAGAGGGAGGAGCCAGTGTACACCCAGAACTAAAGTCTTTCTTAAAGTACCCATGTCTCCTGCGGAGCCTGTCTATCCACATGGTCCTTACGGAGTCCCCAGCATCCTCTAGGACGTTAGAGAAAATAGGATTTTAATACCTACCGGTAAATCCTTTTCTCTTAGTCCGTAGAGGATGCTGGGCACCCGTCCCAGTGCGTACTGTGTCTGCAGTTATTAAATGGCCCTTAACTCCAGAACATTTATGTGGAGACAACTTTCCTGACTTGACCATCTTCCTTGGATGTTTTCCCCCTGTGTGACTGCTTCCCAGCCTCGGAGGGTTGCATCCTTGGTCCCTAGGATCCAGTCCTGGATCCCGAACCATCGCCCCTCTAGGAGGTGAGAACTGTGCAGCCACCAATGGAGTGAGATTCTGGTCTTGGAAGACAGGATTATCGCATTAAACACCTCCACCCTCCTTCGGTGTGGGGCTCATGTTGGCTATGCCCCAGCCCCTGAAGCATTCAAGCTGATTTCTTGCAGCAGCTGGGCACTGTAACAGCTCCAGAGCTGCTCTGTAAGGCAAGTAAAAGGGTGTGGGCCCTGCAGCACTACCTGTAGTTCGCATTGTGCGTTGGAAGGCACAAATTAAGCATACGGGAGAAGTCAGGATAGTGCGCAAGGGCATAGAAGGGAGCGGCTCAAGAAAAGAGAAGTGGAAACAGACAGCAAACTAGGCTGGAGAGAGACCTGAGACAAAGAGATCTGAATTATACGAGAGCCGACCAGGGGAAACACAAATTATGCAGTCAAGTTTCCCACATTTGGGGAAATCGCACGAGCAGCACACCCAGAGTGCAATGGGTGAGCCTTGCCCTGGGAGAATCTTAACTTCTTGCATATCTATTGGGCCGAAATGACTGCGTCAGATAATGATGCGTCTTCATCCGTTGAGAGGGAACATAGGGCAAGAAGGATGACTTACCTGCGGGAGCTGCCGAGATCAAATTAACTAGGCCGTCGCCAAACAAGGCTTCACCTTCATAGGGAAGAGACTCCCTTTCTTCTTGGAGTCAGCATCAGCATTCCCTTGGTGAATCCACAATGCCCTCCTATCCGAGACTGCCATGAAATTGGCCCGTGAGCACTTGTGCCCGGTGTAGGATTTTTAAATATGTGTAGTTTACTGTATGCAAGGGTTTAAAACCTTTTAGGAACTGAGCTCTAAGGTGTATTACATGTAGTTTAAAAAAAACAAAAAAGGTTTATTTTATGGCAGTAGTTTCCAAACTGGGGTTCTTGCACTGGTAGCATAGTTTGGTGGTCCAGGACCAATTAAAATTATTTATACTTTATTAAATTGGCAAAACCATTCCCTCACAACATAACTGAACCTGAGGATGACATGCTATAAACACAATTTACTTAATTTTATATTTTTTTCTGAATTTCTCAATAAAAAAAACTTTGGCCTAGGGGTGCCGTGAAACAAATTTTGATACTCTAGGGCAAGTATTAAGAACAGAAATAATGGGGCCACAGTGCTAATATTGCTTTTTAAAGTGTATCCACCAACTGCTCAATTTAAGCAGGAAAACAATTAACAGGCCAACTAAACCCTCCCCCCTCCTTTTACCCCATCACTTTGTCCAGTCCCTGTGGTCCATACTGTATTGCCATTATTATGCATGTTGCTGTGCTGGCCCTTTTCTGAATGTCCCTGCCACCGCCACCGAAGAGCTGGATAGCCCAGTATGAAAACCACCTGCCGGCCTCACTGACGGTCCGTGTCAAAGGCTCCATTTTTTTTTAAAGATCCCTCTGCCAAGTTAAGGGGGGGTTGAGGGGGCCCCAGAGATATCAGTGTACTGGGCCCCGAGATTTCTGTTTCTGGCCCTGACCCTCAGGGGCGTATCTACCCCTTGGCCAGGATGGCACTTGCCAGGGGCACCATCCAGCTGTGCCAACCGTGGCTAAGGGATAGAGTTCTGCAGTCTCGAAAGGGCGCTATGGCAATCAGCGTGGGACTGACCAATTAGACGGTGAGGGAAGGATACTGAAATTGTCCCAACCCTGTTACAGTTTGAAACGCCCCTCAACTGCTGTCCACTGCTTCACTCCTAGCTCTGCCCCTTTGAAATTATTAATCCCTACCCCCCGGTAGGCGGAGTTCTCCAGGCCCATACTCAGGAGTCACCACTGCTGTACATTATGTGCCGGTTGTAGAGGCAGAGCGGGTAACATCAGAGAACGCCACAAATTACACAGTGGGCAAGGAGATGGCTGGAGACAGCTGCACAGCCATGCCTTGCAAGTTCGAGAGAGCTGTTGAATTTCAGCACTTCAAGTCAGAGCCTGCCCCCTGCTGCCCAAGCAGTCCGTGACAGTTAGTGTCGAGGAGGGGGGGATTTGTGCATGTGTGCTATCAGTGTGTGTGTGGGGGGGGTGGGGGGGTGGAGGATGTGTGTGACTGTGAGGGAGCTGTCAGTGTCAGTGGGGAGAGGAGCAGGAGGGAGTTGTCAGTGTGTGGAAGTGATGAGAGTTGTCAGTACTGGGGAAATGTGTGTGTGTGTGTGTACTAGATTTAGGAGTGTGTGTTTGTGAGAGGTTTCAGTTGGGGAATTAGAGTTCATACAGTAATTAAATGTTTTCATATTGAGAACTACATCTCCCAGCATATACAGTGTGCTGGGGATGCTAACAAGCTTTATTTAAAAGTTTAAAAAACATTGCTTTTATGACTGCAATGGTTAAAAAGGGAGAGCTATAAATCAATTTATCAGTGAATGATCGCAGTTTGAGCTGTTACATTTTACTGAACCACCTATCCCTCCACACTCACTACCTGTCCTCAGGATACATTTACCATCCCGGCAGACGGTATACCGGCGGTCATTTGACCGATGTTGGAATCCTGACACCACTTGGGAGACTGGTGCCGGCACACAGACAGCCAACATCCCGAAGGCGAGTATTGGAGGGAGGGTTAGGACCGGGGGAGGGGGTGTTAGGGAAGGCACTAGGAGGGGGGGGGGTTAGTCCTAGCTGCCACCCCCTGAGGGTTAGCCCTATCCGCCACCCCCCCAGAGGGTTAGGATTAGGATTAGGTATCATGTGACTGCTGGAATCCCGAGCGCCGGATGCCATACCCAACCCCCTTTACTTTTTCAGGCATTTCTATCTCTCCTCTCTCTATGGTGTTCCGATTGCCCACTTTCCCTTGTGCTTTTCTCTCTCTCTCCTTTGTTTAGAGCATCAGTTTCTGTAGTCCACTTTATCCTTATTTTTTCCAGTGTTTCACTATCTCTCTGATGTAATGAGGATGTATGGTCTAGAGGTATCAGTAATGCATTGTACTGTATAGAGGCGTCAGGGATGTAGCGTAGGGTATAGAGGCGTCAGGGATGTAGCGTAGGTTATAGAGGCATCAGGAATGTAGCGTAGGGAATAGAGGCATCAGGGATGTAGCGTAGGGTATAGAGGCGTCAGGGATGTAGCATAGGGAATAGAGGCGTCAGGGATGTAGCGTAGGGAATAGAGGCGTCAGGGATTTAGCTTAGGGAATATAGGCATCAGGGATGTACTAGCAGGTATATAGAGGTCAGTGTACTGTATAGAGGGGTCAGTAATGCAGTGATGGTTATAGAAAGGTCAGTGATGTAGTGTAGGGTATAGAGGGGTCAGTTATGTAGTGTGGGGTAAAGAGGGGTCAGTAAAGATACTAAGCTGAAGTACTTAGAACACTTCTTGAATTAAGACACAACCTGCAAGAAAAAGTATGCAATATGGGTGAAAAGGCAAATGTCAGAGGTCTGATACAAGTGACCAGCTCCACACCTTGCACCACATAGCGTTATGTTAAACTGGGATATGTTCTTTTTTGGTGGGTGTGTGTGTGTGTGTGTGTGTGTGTGTTTGTGTGTGTGTGTGTGTATGTGTGTGTGTGTGGGGGGGGGGGTGCCAAAGGAAATTTTTGCCATTGGCTCCTTTGGTCTAGAACCAGCCCTGATCACAAAATATTTTTGTCTGAGCAGACTGGACACTGATCAGCGTTGGCTCATTCTCAGCCCCCCGCCCAGCCTCTGCTGCCAACAGACTGCTATTAGCTAGTTAACCTTCTGCCTTCCCTATCTATGACACAGACTGCTGCTAATGCTACCAGAATGTTCCCAGTGGCTTCACACCAACAGTGAATCCCAGCCGATGATGTAGGGCAGCGTGTGGGGGAGGGGGTCAGTTGCTGTGGCTCCAACATGGTAACCGCCAATGGACTTCAATGCTTTATCGAAAGGGGGGGCGCCAGTCCCTTACTTTGCCAGGGGCGCTTGGACCCCTAGCTACACCTCTGTTGACCCTAACCGATACCCCTAAACTAACCATAATTCCTGCAGTAAAAATCCATGTTTCTATGTATATAGGGGGTCATTCCGAGTTGATCGCTTGCTGCCGTTGTTCGCTGCGTAGCAATCAGTTGAAAAAAAATGGCTAATCTGTGCATGCGCATGCTCCGTAATGTGCATGCGCATCGTACGGGTACAAAGTCCATTGTGGTTTTGCACTAGTTCTAGCGATTATTCCAATCACAGAACAGGCCACAAGGAGATTGACAGAAAGAGGGCGTTTCTGGGTGTCAACTGACCGTTTTCAGGGAGTGCTTGGAAAAATGCAGGCGTGGCAGAAGAAATGCAGACGTGGCTGGGCATTCGCTGGATGGGTGTGTGACATCAAAAGCCGTCCCTCGGTTGTTAGAATCAACGCACACGAAGTGTAACTACAGTGCTGGTCTTATTTTGAAACGATTTTGCAGGCGCTCGGCTGCTCAAGTGTTCGCACTTCTCCAAAGTGAATATACACTCTCCAGTGGGCAGCGACAATGCGTTTGCATGGCTGCTAAAAACTGCTAGCGAGCAATCAACTCAGAATGACCCCCATAGTGTATTGCAAGAAAATATCTGTAAATCCAATGGTACCGTAAGTGCGGTATATACTCGCACTTCTTTGCGGGGTGAGAACATCTCCCCTAAGTGAAGTCAGCCCTATAAATAGAGTTTGTGTGATCCCTGTGCAGCAGTCACAGAAAGGGTTCATCTCTGCAGTTTGTCACTCAAATTACATTGCTGCATTTTTTCTAGAAGTGGATCTGAGAGCTGTTACCCGCAGACCAGCTACAATAATTATCCTGGGTACTCACTAGACCAGTGGTTCTCAAACTGCACCCTGGGGTGCCTCAGGACACTTGCAGGGGTGCCTTGGATTGGTGGTCCAGGACCAATTCAAAATATTTATAGTTAGTGTTATAGGCAAAACCAGTGCTGTTGGCTGGCAATCATAACATATGTGCACAAGCAGAAGCAAATCCTGTCCCCTACCAAAGGGCCAGTGCTAGGGTGTTTGGCGCCTCCCTGCAAACTATTAATTTGGGCCCTCTCTCCAATACTTAATAAAGGGACAGTGCGCTCCTTAAAAAAAGAAGGTGTGGTATCACAAGGAAGGGGCATGGCCACACAATAGCACCCCAAATCAAAATACGCCACACAGTAGCACTATCTTATTGTCATTACACCGCATGTAATAATAATAATAATAATAATAATAATAATACCCACAGTCGCAGTGCCCTTTATACACATAACCACCATATCAGTGCAGCTTACACACATAATGCCAACAGTAGCAGTGCCCCTTCTACACATGCCCACGGTGGCAAATATCAACCTGGTTTTGCCATGTAAAGGATTGCCACTTTAAAAAACAAACAATAAAAAAAAAAAAAACAACAGGAAAAAACACAAAATCTCTCACTTTCTGATTCTCACACCCTATTACATTCCTCCCTATATATTTAAATGTTTCTATTACTGTATGTTCCCTCTTCCCTTCTCCAAACTATACACATCAACATTTTTTAGTATTTCCAGGTAAGTTTTGTGATGTAGGCCATGCACAATTTTAGTTGCCCTAATGTATTTACAGCCTTCTGGAGATATGGCTTCTGGAACTGAACACAGGATTCTAAATGTGGCTGTACCAAGGACCTATACAGTGGCATTACAGGTTGAGTATCCCTTATCCAAAATGCTTGGGACCAGAGGAATTTTGGATATCGGATTTTTCTGTATTTTGGAATAATTGCATACCATAACGAGATATTATGGTGATGGGACCTAAATCTAAGCACAGAATGCATTTATGTTTCATATACACCTTATACACACAGCCTGAAGGTCATTTTAGCCAATATTTTTTATAACTTTGTGCATTAAACAAAGTGTGTGTACATTCACAGAATTCATTCATGTGTCATATACACCTTATACACACAGTCTGAAGTTCATTTAATACAATATTTTTAATAACTTTGAGTATTAAACAAAGTTTGTGTACACTGAGCCATCAAAAAACAAAGGTTTCACTATCTCAGTCTCACTCAAAAAAGTCCGTATTTCGGAATATTCCGTATTTCGGAATATTTGCATATGGGATACTCAACCTGTATTACTTTTTTCTGCTACTGGTTCTTTAACCTATGCAAACAAGCATCTGACTTGCCTTTCCTATTGCTTTGTTACATTGCTCACCTGAAATAGTAATACTTAGATAGCTTTCCTCTTGCCATTATAATGCCCTTAATAATATAGTTAGCCTTTGCATTTTTGAGACGTGTATGATTTTGCATTTTTTGGCATTAAATGTTGCCATGTTCTTGACCATTCCTCTAGTCCAGGGGCAGAACTGCCAGAGACAACGGAGTCAGTTGCCGCCGGGCTCCAGCCCTGAAGGGGCTCCAGCCCTAAAGGGGCTTCCTCCATTGCCCCCCGGCTGTTACGTGCCCTTCCTACTAAATAGACAAAGGCGCTACCAGCAGGGTCTCGCAGTTTGTACATTCCATGCCGTAAAACCCTTCTTTCAACCTTTTTCAAGACCCAGCCCAGCAGCCTCGCCGCTGCCACCACCGCTAGCTGCAGCACTGCCAGCGGTGGGGTGCCCCTGCTTCTTCTCACACCACAGATAGCTGGGCAGCACTGCAACTGCCTGCCTAATTGCTCCGCCCCCTTCCGGCTCCCAAGCACCTCTGCTGCCCAGTGATCCAGGAGCCTGCTGCTAGGAAGAAGTGGCCGAGCTTCAGCAAGCGAGTCTGGACACTGGCGGAGGAAGCCATGATAACCAGATAATGGGGAGTGGAGAGCCAGTTCCAAGGTAATACTTTATACAGCTGGTTGAGATCCTGGTCGGTGGATATGGATTCCAAGAAAACCCTGGAGGTGCTTCCTTTCAAGGGAGACACTCTCTTTGGAGTAGCCAGATCAGATTGTAGCTGATCTGGCTACTGCTAAAACAGCTTGCCTACCTCGTATGACTCCTACCACGCAGAAGGCTAAAAGTACTTTCCCTTGGCCCTTTCATCCCTCAGGTAAAGCGTACCCAAGGTCAGGCATACCCAAAGCAAGCTCATGCTTCCAGACCTGCCAAGCCCAGACTGAAGCAAGCCTGGGCTGCCCATCAGCCTGCTTCCAAAACGGACAAGCCTGCCGCATGACGGTACAGGCCTCCCTCTGGGGGATCCCAGGGTGGGGGGCCCGACTTCTAGGTTTGGCATAGAAAGGTATAATTCTAAGCTAGAGAATTCTGTTTGGAGCTCACCTTGTACTTTGTGAAGAAATAATCAGCATTGTGGCTGAGCAGATACATGTAGTGTGTGGCTGCAAACTGCATGGATCTGCTGCGTTGTAATGCTGATACTTTTTTTTGCAAAGTACCAATAGCTTCATATAATGTTCACAATTTTTATGCAGGATCAAATAGCTCAATAGGTAGGGTGTTTGATTAGAATTCAACAGGTTATAGGTTTGAATCCTGGGTATGGTAGTTTGAGATGTGTTATTTAATAAAGTATGTTGTTCTGACTGCTGGGATATCATACTAAATAAATGGAGTTGATCAATTTTTTTTTTTATTTTTTTTTAAACTAGGGACAATTTCCAGATACTTTTCTTTATAACTGAGATTGCCCCCTGGAACTTCACATCAGTTGACAACTATGCATGAGTGGGCAGTGCTTGCTCTGGATCTGCCCACCCATTTATGTGCCGTCATAAAAGAAAGCACAACTGACAGTTATCCTGGGCGTACACTACACAATTATCTGTCAGGCTATCTATCCAGTCTGGATGGGTGGAATGAAAATCTGGTAATGTATAGTAGCAAATGTCAATTAACCATTTGCTCCCAAACACTAGAAAAGTGGTCAAAAATGGTCATTACACAAATTGGTTAAACCCAAAATTTAACCAATTTGTTTAGGGGACCATGTTTGTCCATTTTCTAGTGTTTGAGAGTAAATCGTTGATGGTCATTTGCTCACATAGATAACCGGATTTCTATTCCAACCAGCCAGTGTTGGAGATATGGTCTGCCAGATTACATAATGCATACCAGAGCCATAACTAGACTTTTTGGTGCCCTGTGACAGAGAATTATATGCCCCCCCCCCCTCCCCTCCCCATTTTTGCAATATGGACAAAAGGCGCATGCCTTGTGGGGAAGGGGCATAACAAGATTGGTCTCAGAGAAAGCACATGAGATATGAAGATATATCTAGTATACTTGACACTCAATGGTTTGTGGTATTGCCGGGGTGCCCTCCTTAACTGCATATACAGTCACACATGGGGTGTTTGTGCAAATGGCATATCAGCAGTCAGCACTAACTGGTGACATGCCATTTGTAAAAGTAAGCCATGTGTGACTAATATATAAACATACTTTATTAAATAACACCTCAAACTATCATACCCAGGATTCAAATCTATAACCTGTTGAATTCTAATCAAACACCCTACCCATTGAGCTACTTGATCCTGCATCTATTCTAACCTCCAAAAACAGATTCAGTTGCATTTTCCAGCGTGTTTTGTTTGCGCCTTTGCAAATGTCTTACATCGACAAACTTATTTAGTACTATTTTGCAAATAGGGTTACATTGTCGCAACATTGTGTTCCCTAATTGCTTGATTTTTTAAATGCAACAATTGATAAAGACACCTGATAATTGCTCTGTGGAGTGTTATTTTGTGTCTACTTCTTATCTACATTTAATTCCCTACCTCTAATCAAGGCATTTTTAAATGCTGGGGGCTGCCAGGACGTGAGGCCTACCTAGACTTTAGATCTGAATTTGAATGTACTTGTGAACTAACTTAATTTCCTACTTCTAAATTCATTCCTAAATTCACTACTTACATTAATCCTGTAGTTGGGCATTTTGAGCCTTCAATTGTGGGTATTGTTTTGTGTCCAGACCAGCAGCTGGTGGTGTGCATTTGCTGGAAAGGCATCGAAGACCTCCGATATGCTGCATCTCCTGATGTGTGTCTCCCTCAAGTGGCTGTCAGCAAATGCATGCTAGACACACCATTCCAAGCTGATTGTGACATCACGGAACATGCATCATAGAACAGGCATGCTAGAATATGGGTCTTCAACCTGCGACCCTCCAGCTGCTGTGGAACTACATATACCAGCATGCCCTGCCTCAGTTTTAGCATACCTTAATAGCAAAACTGTGGCAGGGCATGCTGGGATGTGTAGTTTCACAGCAGCTGGAGGGCCACAGGATGAAGACCCATGTGCTAGAGCCAAGCCGCAGGTACATTGAATGCTAGCAAGCTGAATGTTTAAATCCTTTTTGTTCCGCAGCATTCCAATGCGGAAGATTCCATGGAACCAGAGATTATTCCATTGAGAAGGACATGCTGCCTGGATGACTGCACTGTGCAAATTAAATCACGGAGCCAGTTGGCTTGTGGGTGGCTCTGGTGACTGGGTGGTTGGGTGGGCGGTGTGTCAGAGGTGGAGCACATGCAAATGAATGTGTATCATCCTGCTAGTGAGAGTGAAAACTCATGCAGGAGTGTGCCTGCTTGTCAGTGGGTTATGCACCTTGCCAGGCGTCAAATCTACATGGAGCAGCTGGAGGGGACAAGAGCAGGTTTGCAAAATATAGATAGAAGAGCATATATGCTGGCGCATTCTCCATGATTGTGTCAGCTTATGTTTTGGTGCACTGCACTTTCCTTCACTAAGTTTTAGCCATTTTGGTTAAACGCAAGTGTAGTTGCTTCTCGCCCTTTTGGCTGTGATCTTGTATCGTGGTTGAAGAGTCTGCTGGAGGGATTGTTTTCTTCATTGGCGACAGATTGAAGATATTCCAGGATGGAAGGCTTGGGAACACTATCTGTTTTTCAGTTGTGGAAGAGTTGAAAGACCGGATTGGACTACATTCTATAGTAAAGTCTTTGTATTTATTAATCCTCCCTTTATATGTGTCTGTCTTTCAATAAAGCTTCGGGCTTGTGATTCCCTCACCCTCTTACACTCCACACCCATAGCCTTATTAACTGTTGTATTATTGTATTGTTTAAATGTATAGTGCAGTTCATGATTTATAGTGTAGGCTGGCCTGTACTGTAGTTCTTGAACTGTACTATACCGACAGCATTTGTATTGTGTTTTGGCTGTGCTGCAACACGGTACTTATGTGTGTAATGTTTATGTATGTTTTTTTGCTTCTTTATGTCAATAAAGACTGCTTTTTCAATCCAATATCTGAAAACAATCAATGTTTATCTTTGATGGCAATAGAAGTGGTATGATATTTGCTGCTTTTGAAAGGCAATATCTGATATGTCCCCTATCTGGGAACCATATATTAAATGGCTTTTCAGAAAAGGGAGATGGGAGAAGAGCTTTCAGTACTTGTAGGACCGATGCACATTTCCTATTCTAGCCTCCAAAAACAGATTCAGTTGCATTTTCCAGCGTGTTTTGGATGCGCCTTTGCAAATGTCTTACACCGACAAACTTATTTAGTACTATTTTCAAATAGGGTTACATTGTTGCAACATTGTGTTCCCTAATTGATTGATTTTTTAAATGCAACAATTGATAAAGACACCTGATAACTGCTCTGTGGAGTCTTATTTTGTGTCTACTTCTTATCTACATTTAATTCTCTACCTCTAATCAATGCATTTTTAAATGCTGGGGGCTGCCAGGACGTGAGGCCTACCTAGACTTTAGATCTGAATTTGAATGTACTTGTGAACTAACTTAATTTCCTACTTCTAAATTCATTCCTAAATTCACTACTTACATGAATCCTGTAGTTGGGCATTTTGGGACTTCGATTGTGGGCATTGTTTTGTGTCCAGACCAGCAGCAGGTGGTGTGCATTTGCTGGAAAGGCATCGAAGACCTCCGATATGCTGCATCTCCTGATGTGTGTCTCCCTCAAGTGTCTGTCAGCAAATGCCTGCTAGACACCCCATTCCAAGCTGATTGTGACATTACGGTACATGCATCATAGAACAGGCATGCTAGAACATGGGTCTTCAACCTGCGACCCTCCAGCTGCTGTGGAACTACATATCCCAGCATGCCCTGCCTCAGTTTTAGCATACCTTAATAGCAAAACTGTGGCAGGGCATGCTGGGATGTGTAGTTTCACAGCAGCTGGAGGGCCACAGGATGAAGACCCATGTGCTAGAGCCAAGCCGCAGGTACATTGAATGCTAGCAAGCTGAATATTTAAATCCTTTTTGTTCCGCAGTATTCCAATGTGGAAGATTCCATGGAACCAGAGCCATGGACCTTATCCATGTTTAAGCTCCATCAAATCTGTAATCAATAGCACTACATGCTCCCACTTTACCACTGTACTATATACTCTACCTGTGTTTTTAAGGTAAAAACACCATTTAACCCCAGTGACACTTGAATTAAAGCAGCAGCCTCTGGAATAGCATTCCTTAGCATTAATCCCAGGAAATCTGCAATCTTCACGCTCTTTGATAGCCATGCTACATTGCTGTTTACTTGGATGGAGCAGAGAGCACATCAGGACATAGGAAATATTACAATGCATGATAAGAAAGGTGTGAGCTCTACAGCAAGGCCTCTAACCCTTTGCCAGTGCCAAATACATAGGGCTTAACTCAGATCTGATCACAGCAGCAAATTTATTAGCTAAAACCATGTACACTGCAGGGGGGGGGGGGGGGGGGGTGTATAATATGTGCAGAGAGAGTTAGATTTTGGTGCGGTGTGTTCAAACTGAAATCTAAATTGCAGTGTAAAAACAAAACAGCCAGTATTTACCCTGCACACAAACAATATAACCCACCTAAATCTCTCTGCAAATGTTATATCTGCCCCCCCCCATCCCTGCAGTGCACATGGTTTTGCCCACTAGCTAACAAATTTGCTGCATCTGGGAATTACAGCAGCTTAATATTTCTTTTTACAGAAGGTTCAGCAAATTAAATTATTTAGTGAAATACTGTAATCATAACAGTTACAGGGATATTGTAGGACGATTTATTGTCAGTGGATAAATGTAAAAATTAAACCCTTAGGCATAGTTCCAAAATGCTGTCATTGCAATCCAGATTTTAAGGATATCATGCTTGAGCACAGGTGACTTAATTAGAACTTCGGTCAATGTGAATTAACCATTGGACTCAACCATGGTTATCCTTAAAACCCAGGGGTCTATTTAAGATCGATCTTAATCGATGTTGGGCTTCCAGGTTGAAAAAAACACACACATTTACTAACATTTTAAAATTTATATAAAAAAATCATCTGTTCGTAAATGCAGTGCACATGGTTTTGCCCAACTGCTAACAAAAATCCTGCTGCGATCAACTCAGAATTACCCCCCATGGCCCTCATTCCGAGTTGTTCGCTCGCAAGCTTAGCATCTTAAAATTGCGAACGAAAGATTTGCAATATTGCGATAAGACATCTCTGTGCAGTTTCTGAGTAGCTCGAGACTTACTCTGCCAGTGCGATCAGTTCAGTGCTTGTCGTTCCTGGTTTGACGTCACAAACACACCCAGCGTTCGCCCAGACACTCCTCCGTTTCTCCAGCCACTCCCGCGTTTTTCCCAGAAACGGTAGCATTTTTTCCCACACGCCCCTAAAGCGGCCTGTTTCCGCCTAGAAACACCCACTTCCTGTCAATCACATTACGATCACCAGAACGATGAAAAAACCGTGAGTAATATTCCTAACTGCATAGCAAATTTACTTGGCGCAGTCGCAGTGTGAACATTGCGCATGCGCATTAAGCGGAAAATCGCTGCGATGCGAAGAAAATTACAGAGCGAACAACTCGGAATGACCACCTATGTGCACTGCAGGGAAGGCAGATTTAACATGTGCAGAGAGAGTTAGATTTGGGTGTGGTGTGTTCAATCTGCAATCTAATTTGCAGTGTAAAAATAAAGCAGTCAGTATTTACCCTGCACAGAAACAAAATAACTCACCCAAATCTAACTCTTTCTGCACATGTTATATCTGCCTCCCCTGCAGTACACATGGTTTTGCCCAACTGCTAACAAAATTCCTGCTGCGATCATCTTGGAATTACCCCCATCGATTGATGTTTTCACACTGCTCGTGTATATAAGACATATAGGGCCTTATTCAGTTTGGATCGTAATACGCGTTCCAACCGCAAAAACTATGAAGAGGATGGGGGCATATACGCAGGGTCCATCCTGTGCGTGTGCCTACATTTTCTCCGGGTGCCCCGCAGAAAATGCGAATGCCTCTGCCTGTCAATCAGTAGAGGGCGTACCTTCGCAGGTATATCGCGATCATGAGCCATGTCTCCCATTTTTGTCATTATAGGTGCTCTGTGAGCTACTGGCCATGCCCCAGCCCCTCTGTCTCCCGTGAATAGACATTGAGGCTTATTCAGACCAGATCGCTTCAATTTATTTTCACCCAGCGGGCAATCTGGTCTGCACTGCACATGCGTATGCGCCACAATGCGTAAGTGCGACGGTCCGGAGATCACAAGAAGATTGACAAGAAGAGGGTGTTTGTGTGGGTGGCAACTGAATGTTTCTAGGGAGTGTCCGGAAAAACACTGGAGGGACCCGGCGTTTTGTGGGAGGATTTGTGACGTCACCTCAATGGCTGAGTAAGTGCTGAGCTGTGCAGCTCTTGTGCACATGTGATCACACACCTGCACAGCAAATTTTCCCTTCCGCTGTAGGCGGCAACTACCTGATTACAGGGATGCAAAAAACACACCCTAGCGATCAGGTCTGAATTACCCACAATTAGAGATGAGCGGGTTCGGTTTCTCTGAATCCGAACCCGCACGAACTTCATGTTTTTTTTCACGGGTCCGAGCGACTCGGATCTTCCCGCCTTGCTCGGTTAACCCGAGCGCGCCCGAACGTCATCATGACGCTGTCGGATTCTCGCGAGACTCGGATTCTATATAAGGAGCCGCGCGTCGCCGCCATTTTCACACGTGCATTGAGATTGATAGGGAGAGGACGTGGCTGGCGTCCTCTCCATTTAGATTAGGAGAGAGAGAGAGAGATTGACCTGAGGCTGATACTGTAGAAGAGAGTGCAGAGTTTAGTGACTGACCACAGTGACCACCAGCAGTGCAGTTGTTTTATTTAATATATCCGTTCTCTGCCTGAAAAAAACGGTACACACAGTGACTCAGTCACATACCATATCTGTGTGCACTGCTCAGCCCAGTGTGCTGCATGCCTGCATCATCTATGTATATATTATATATCTGACTGTGCTCAGCTCACACAGCTTATAATTGTGGGGGAGACTGGGGAGCACTGCAGTGCCAGTTATAGGTTATAGCAGGAGCCAGGAGTACAAGACAGTCACATACCATATCTGTGTGCACTGCTCAGCCCAGTGTGCTGCATCATCTATGTATATATTATATATCTGACTGTGCTCAGCTCACACAGCTTATAATTGTGGGGGAGACTGGGGAGCACTGCAGTGCCAGTTATAGGTTATAGCAGGAGCCAGGAGTACATATTATATTAAAATTAAACAGTGCACACTTTTGCTGCAGGAGTGCCACTGCCAGTGTGACTGACCAGTGACCTGACCACACTGACCACCAGTATAGTTAGTAGTATACTATATTGTGATTGCCTGAAAAAGTTAAACACTCGTCGTGTGACTTCACTTGTGTGGTGTTTTTTTTTTTATTCTATAAAAAACTCATTCTGCTGACAGACAGTGTCCAGCAGGTCCGTCATTATATAATATATATACCTGTCCGGCTGCAGTAGTGATATATATATATTTTTTATATCATTATTTATCATCCAGTCGCAGCAGACACAGTACGGTAGTTCACGGCTGTAGCTACCTCTGTGTCGGCACTCGGCAGTCCATCCATAATTGTATACCACCTACCCGTGGTTTTTTTTTCTTTCTTCTTTATACATACATACTACTACATCTCTTTATCAACCAGTCTATATTAGCAGCAGACACAGTACAGTACGGTAGTTCACGGCTGTGGCTACCTCTGTGTCGGCACTAGAGATGAGCGGGTTCGGTTTCTCTGAATCCGAACCCGCCAGAACTTCATGTTTTTTTTCACGGGTCCGAGCGACTCGGATCTTCCCGCCTTGCTCGGTTAACCCGAGCGCGCCCGAACGTCATCATGACGCTGTCGGATTCTCGCGAGGCTCGGATTCTATCGCGAGACTCGGATTCTATATAAGGAGCCGCGCGTCGCCGCCATTTTCACACGTGCATTGAGATTGATAGGGAGAGGACGTGGCTGGCGTCCTCTCCATTTAGATTATAAGAGACTGAGAGAGATTTACTGGAGCTGACTAGGAGGAGTACTGTTACTGTAGAAGTGTAGAGACTGAGTGGAGAGAGTTTACTAGTGAGGACAGTGCAGTTTACTTTATAATCCGTTCTCTGCCTGAAAAAAGCGATACACAGCACACAGTGACTCAGTCACATACCATATCTGTGTGCACTGCTCAGGCTCAGGCCAGTGTGCTGCATCATCTATTATCTATATATAATATTATATATATGTCTGACTGCTCAGCTCACACAGCTTATAATTGTGGAGGAGACTGGGGAGCACTACTGCAGTGCCAGTTATAGGTTATAGCAGGAGCCAGGAGTACATAATATATTATATAGTGAGTGACCACCAGACACACAGTGCAGTTTATTTAATATATCCGTTCTCTGCCTGAAAAAAGCGATACACACAGTGACTCAGTCAGTCACATACCATATCTGTGTGCACTGCTCAGGCTCAGGCCAGTGTGCTGCATCATCTATTATCTATATATAATATTATATATATCTGTCTGACTGCTCAGCTCACACAGCTTATAATTGTGGGGGAGACTGGGGAGCACTACTGCAGTGCCAGTTATAGGTTATAGCAGGAGCCAGGAGTACATAATATATTATATAGTGAGTGACCACCAGACACACAGTGCAGTTTATTTAATATATCCGTTCTCTGCCTGAAAAAAGCGATACACACAGTGACTCAGTCAGTCACATACCATATCTGTGTGCACTGCTCAGGCTCAGGCCAGTGTGCTGCATCATCTATTATCTATATATAATATTATATATATCTGTCTGACTGCTCAGCTCACACAGCTTATAATTGTGGGGGAGACTGGGGAGCACTACTGCAGTGCCAGTTATAGGTTATAGCAGGAGCCAGGAGTACATATTATATTAAAATTAAACAGTGCACACTTTTGCTGCAGGAGTGCCACTGCCAGTGTGACTGACCAGTGACCTGACCACACTGACCACCAGTATAGTTAGTAGTATACTTATATTGTGATTGCCTGAAAAAGTTAAACACTCGTCGTGTGACTTCACTTGTGTGTTTTTTTTTTTTTATTCTATAAAAATAAAACTCATTCTGCTGACAGACAGTGTCCAGCAGGTCCGTCATTATATAATATATAATATATACCTGTCCGGCTGCAGTAGTGATATATATATATTTTTTATATCATTTATCATCCAGTCGCAGCAGACACAGTACGGTAGTTCACGGCTGTGGCTACCTCTGTGTCTCTGCACTCGGCAGGCAGTCCGTCCATAATTGTAATACCACCTAACCGTGGATTTTTTTCATTCTTCTTTATACATACATAGTTACATAGACATCTTCTCTTTATCAACCAGTCTATATTAGCTGCAGACACAGTACAGTACGGTAGTTCACGGCTGTGGCTACCTCTGTGTCTGCACTCGGCAGGCAGTCCGTCCATAATTGTATACCACCTAACCGTGGTTTTTTTTCATTCTTCTTTATACATACATAGTTACATAGACATCTTCTCTTTATCAACCAGTCTATATTAGCTGCAGACACAGTACAGTACGGTAGTTCACGGCTGTGGCTACCTCTGTGTCGGCACTCGGCAGGTAGTTCGTCCATAATTGTATACCACCTAACCGTGGATTTTTTTCAGTCTTCTTTATACATACATAGTTACATAGACATCTTCTCTTTATCAACCAGTCTATATTAGCTGCAGACACAGTACAGTACGGTAGTTCACGGCTGTGGCTACCTCTGTGTCTGCAGTCGGCAGGCAGTCCATAATTGTATACTAGTATCCATCTCCATTGTTTACCTGAGGTGCCTTTTAGTTGTGCCTATTAAAATATGGAGAACAAAAATGTTGAGGTTCCAAAATTAGGGAAAGATCAAGATCCACTTCCACCTCGTGCTGAAGCTGCTGCCACTAGTCATGGCCGAGACGATGAAATGCCAGCAACGTCGTCTGCCAAGGCCGATGCCCAATGTCATAGTACAGAGCATGTCAAATCCAAAACACCAAATATCAGAAAAAAAAGGACTCCAAAACCTAAAATAAAATTGTCGGAGGAGAAGCGTAAACTTGCCAATATGCCATTTACCACACGGAGTGGCAAGGAACGGCTGAGGCCCTGGCCTATGTTCATGGCTAGTGGTTCAGCTTCACATGAGGATGGAAGCACTCAGCCTCTCGCTAGAAAAATGAAAAGACTCAAGTGGCAAAAGCAGCACAGCAAAGAACTGTGCATTCTTCGAAATCCCAAATCCACAAGGAGAGTCCAATTGTGTCGGTTGCGATGCCTGACCTTCCCAACACTGGACGTGAAGAGCATGCGCCTTCCACCATTTGCACGCCCCCTGCAAGTGCTGGAAGGAGCACCCGCAGTCCAGTTCCTGATAGTCAGATTGAAGATGTCAGTGTTGAAGTACACCAGGATGAGGAGGATATGGGTGTTGCTGGCGCTGGGGAGGAAATTGACCAGGAGGATTCTGATGGTGAGGTGGTTTGTTTAAGTCAGGCACCCGGGGAGACACCTGTTGTCCGTGGGAGGAATATGGCCGTTGACATGCCAGGTGAAAATACCAAAAAAATCAGCTCTTCGGTGTGGAGGTATTTCACCAGAAATGCGGACAACAGGTGTCAAGCCGTGTGTTCCCTTCGTCAATTCTGACGAGTCCTCTCCTGCCTGGGATTCCTCCGATGCATCCTTGCGTGTAACGCCTACTGCTGCTGGCGCTGCTGTTGTTGCCGCTGGGAGTCGATGGTCATCCCAGAGGGGAAGTCGTAAGCCCACTTGTACTACTTCCAGTAAGCAATTGACTGTTCAACAGTCCTTTGCGAGGAAGATGAAATATCACAGCAGTCATCCTACTGCAAAGCGGATAACTGAGGCCTTGGCATCCTGGGTGGTGAGAAACGTGGTTCCGGTATCCATCATTACTGCAGAGCCAACTAGAGACTTGTTGGAGGTACTGTGTCCCCGGTACCAAATACCATCTAGGTTCCATTTCTCTAGGCAGGCGATACCGAAAATGTACACAGACCTCAGAAAAAGAGTCACCAGTGTCCTAAAAAATGCAGCTGTACCCAATGTCCACTTAACCACGGACATGTGGACAAGTGGAGCAGGGCAGGGTCAGGACTATATGACTGTGACAGCCCACTGGGTAGATGTATGGACTCCCGCCGCAAGAACAGCAGCGGCGGCACCAGTAGCAGCATCTCGCAAACGCCAACTCTTTCCTAGGCAGGCTACGCTTTGTATCACCGCTTTCCAGAATACGCACACAGCTGAAAACCTCTTACGGCAACTGAGGAAGATCATCGCGGAATGGCTTACCCCAATTGGACTCTCCTGTGGATTTGTGGCATCGGACAACGCCAGCAAAATTGTGTGTGCATTAAATATGGGCAAATTCCAGCACGTCCCATGTTTTGCACATACCTTGAATTTGGTGGTGCAGAATTTTTTAAAAAACGACAGGGGCGTGCAAGAGATGCTGTCGGTGGCCAGAAAAATTGCGGGACACTTTCGGCGTACAGGCACCACGTACAGAAGACTGGAGCACCACCAAAAACTACTGAACCTGCCCTGCCATCATCTGAAGCAAGAAGTGGTAACGAGGTGGAATTCAACCCTCTATATGCTTCAGAGGTTGGAGGAGCAGCAAAAGGCCATTCAAGCCTATACAATTGAGCACGATATAGGAGGTGGAATGCACCTGTCTCAAGTGCAGTGGAGAATGATTTCAACGTTGTGCAAGGTTCTGATGCCCTTTGAACTTGCCACACGTGAAGTCAGCTCAGACACTGCCAGCCTGAGTTAGGTCATTCCCCTCATCAGGCTTTTGCAGAAGAAGCTGGAGACATTGAAGGAGGAGCTAACACGGAGCGATTCCGCTAGGCATGTGGGACTTGTGGATGCAGCCCTTAATTCGCTTAACAAGGATTCACGGGTGGTCAATCTGTTGAAATCAGAGCACTACATTTTGGCCACCGTGCTCGATCCTAGATTTAAAGCCTACCTTGGATCTCTCTTTCCGGCAGACACAAGTCTGCTGGGGTTGAAAGACCTGCTGGTGACAAAATTGTCAAGTCAAGCGGAACGCGACCTGTCAACATCTCCTCCTTCACATTCTCCCGCAACTGGGGGTGCGAGGAAAAGATTCAGAATTCCGAGCCCACCCGCTGGCGGTGATGCAGGGCAGTCTGGAGCGACTGCTGATGCTGACATCTGGTCCGGACTGAAGGACCTGACAACGATTACGGACATGTCGTCTACTGTCACTGCATATGATTCTCTCAACATTGATAGAATGGTGGAGGATTATATGAGTGACCGCATCCAAGTAGGCACGTCACACAGTCCGTACTTATACTGGCAGGAAAAAGAGGCAATTTGGAGGCCCTTGCACAAACTGGCTTTATTCTACCTAAGTTGCCCTCCCACAAGTGTGTACTCCGAAAGAGTGTTTAGTGCCGCCGCTCACCTTGTCAGCAATCGGCGTACGAGGTTACATCCAGAAAATGTGGAGAAGATGATGTTCATTAAAATGAATTATAATCAATTCCTCCGCGGAGACATTGACCAGCAGCAATTGCCTCCACAAAGTACACAGGGAGCTGAGATGGTGGATTCCAGTGGGGACGAATTGATAATCTGTGAGGAGGGGGATGTACACGGTGATATATCGGAGGGTGAAGATGAGGTGGACATCTTGCCTCTGTAGAGCCAGTTTGTGCAAGGAGAGATTAATTGCTTCTTTTTTGGGGGGGGTCCAAACCAACCCGTCATATCAGTCACAGTCGTGTGGCAGACCCTGTCACTGAAATGATGGGTTGGTTAAAGTGTGCATGTCCTGTTTTGTTTATACAACATAAGGGTGGGTGGGAGGGCCCAAGGACAATTCCATCTTGCACCTCTTTTTTCTTTTCTTTTTCTTTGCATCATGTGCTGATTAGAGAGGGTTTTTTGGAAGGGACATCCTGCGTGACACTGCAGTGCCACTCCTAGATGGGCCCGGTGTTTGTGTCGGCCACTAGGGTCGCTAATCTTACTCACACAGTCAGCTACCTCATTGCGCCTCTTTTTTTCTTTGCGTCATGTGCTGTTTGGGGAGGGTTTTTTGGAAGGGACATCCTGCGTGACACTGCAGTGCCACTCCTAGATGGGCCCGGTGTTTGTGTCGGCCACTAGGGTCGCTAATCTTACTCACACAGTCAGCTACCTCATTGCGCCTCTTTTTTTCTTTGCGTCATGTGCTGTTTGGGGAGGGTTTTTTGGAAGGGCCATCCTGCGTGACACTGCAGTGCCACTCCTAGATGGGCCCGGTGTTTGTGTCGGCCACTAGGGTCGCTAATCTTACTCACACAGCTACCTCATTGCGCCTCTTTTTTTCTTTGCGTCATGTGCTGTTTGGGGAGGGTTTTTTGGAAGGGACATCCTGCGTGACACTGCAGTGCCACTCCTAGATGGGCCCGGTGTTTGTGTCGGCCACTAGGGTCGCTTATCTTACTCACACAGCGACCTCGGTGCAAATTTTAGGACTAAAAATAATATTGTGAGGTGTGAGGTATTCAGAATAGACTGAAAATGAGTGTAAATTATGGTTTTTGAGGTTAATAATACTTTGGGATCAAAATAACCCCCAAATTCTATGATTTAAGCTGTTTTTTAGTGTTTTTTGAAAAAAACACCCGAATCCAAAACACACCCGAATCCGACAAAAAAAATTCGGTGAGGTTTTGCCAAAACGCGTTCGAACCCAAAACACGGCCGCGGAACCGAACCCAAAACCAAAACACAAAACCCGAAAAATTTCAGGCGCTCATCTCTAGTCGGCACTCGGCAGTCCGTCCATAATTGTATACCACCTAACCGTGTTTTTTTTTTCTTTCTTCTTTATACATACATACTACGACATCTCTTTATCAACCAGTCTATATTAGCAGCAGACACAGTACAGTACGGTAGTTCACGGCTGTGGCTACCTCTGTGTCGGCACTCAGCAGTCCGTCCATAATTGTATACCACCTACCCGTGGTTTTTTTTTCTTTCTTCTTCATACATACATACTACGACATCTCTTTATCAACCAGTCTATATTAGCAGCAGACACAGTACAGTACGGTAGTTCACGGCTGTGGCTGCCTCTGTGTCGGCACTCGGCAGTCCGTCCATAATTGTATACCACCTAACCGTGGTTTTTTTTTCTTTCTTCTTCATACATACATACTACGACATCTCTTTATCAACCAGTCTATATTAGCAGCAGACACAGTACAGTACGGTAGTTCACGGCTGTGGCTACCTCTGTGTCGGCACTCGGCAGTCCGTCCATAATTGTATACTAGTATCCATCCATCTCCATTGTTTACCTGAGGTGCCTTTTAGTTGTGCCTATTAAAATATGGAGAACAAAAATGTTGAGGTTCCAAAATTAGGGAAAGATCAAGATCCACTTCCACCTCGTGCTGAAGCTGCTGCCACTAGTCATGGCCGAGACGATGAAATGCCAGCAACGTCGTCTGCCAAGGCCGATGCCCAATGTCATAGTACAGAGCATGTCAAATCCAAAACACCAAATATCAGTAAAAAAAGGACTCCAAAACCTAAAATAAAATTGTCGGAGGAGAAGCGTAAACTTGCCAATATGCCATTTACCACACGGAGTGGCAAGGAACGGCTGAGGCCCTGGCCTATGTTCATGGCTAGTGGTTCAGCTTCACATGAGGATGGAGGCACTCAGCCTCTCGCTAGAAAAATGAAAAGACTCAAGCTGGCAAAAGCAGTAGCACCGCAAAGAACTGTGCGTTCTTCGAAATCCCAAATCCACAAGGAGAGTCCAATTGTGTCGGTTGCGATGCCTGACCTTCCCAACACTGGACGTGAAGAGCATGCGCCTTCCACCATTTACACGCCCCCTGCAAGTGCTGGAAGGAGCACCCGCAGTCCAGTTCCTGATAGTCAGATTGAAGATGTCAGTGTTGAAGTACACCAGGATGAGGAGGATATGGGTGTTGCTGGCGCTGGGGAGGAAATTGACCAGGAGGATTCTGATGGTGAGGTGGTTTGTTTAAGTCAGGCACCCGGGGAGACACCTGTTGTCCGTGGGAGGAATATGGCCGTTGACATGCCTGGTGAAAATACCAAAAAAATCAGCTCTTCAGTGTGGAGGTATTTCAACAGAAAAGCGGACAACAGGTGTCAAGCCGTGTGTTGCCTTTGTCAAGCTGTAATAAGTAGGGGTAAGGACGTTAACCACCTCGGAACATCCTCCCTTATACGTCACCTGCAGCGCATTCATAATAAGTCAGTGACAAGTTCAAAAACTTTGGGTGACAGCGGAAGCAGTCCACTGACCAGTAAATCCCTTCCTCTTGTAACCAAGCTCACGCAAACCACCCCACCAACTTCCTCAGTGTCAATTTCCTCCTTCCCCAGGAATGCCAATAGTCCTGCAGGCAATGTCACTGGCAATTCTGACGAGTCCTCTCCTGCCTGGGATTCCTCCGATGCATCCTTGCGTGTAACGCCTACTGCTGCTGGCGCTGCTGTTGTTGCTGCTGGGAGTCGATGGTCATCCCAGAGGGGAAGTCGTAAGCCCACTTGTACTACTTCCAGTAAGCAATTGACTGTTCAACAGTCCTTTGCGAGGAAGATGAAATATCACAGCAGTCATCCTGCTGCAAAGCGGATAACTGAGGCCTTGACAACTATGTTGGTGTTAGACGTGCGTCCGGTATCCGCCGTTAGTTCACAGGGAACTAGACAATTTATTGAGGCAGTGTGCCCCCGTTACCAAATACCATCTAGGTTCCACTTCTCTAGGCAGGCGATACCGAGAATGTACACGGACGTCAGAAAAAGACTCACCAGTGTCCTAAAAAATGCAGTTGTACCCAATGTCCACTTAACCACGGACATGTGGACAAGTGGAGCAGGGCAGGGTCAGGACTATATGACTGTGACAGCCCACTGGGTAGATGTATGGACTCCCGCCGCAAGAACAGCAGCGGCGGCACCAGTAGCAGCATCTCGCAAACGCCAACTCTTTCCTAGGCAGGCTACGCTTTGTATCACCGGTTTCCAGAATACGCACACAGCTGAAAACCTCTTACGGCAACTGAGGAAGATCATCGCGGAATGGCTTACCCCAATTGGACTCTCCTGTGGATTTGTGGCATCAGACAACGCCAGCAATATTGTGTGTGCATTAAATATGGGCAAATTCCAGCACGTCCCATGTTTTGCACATACCTTGAATTTGGTGGTGCAGAATTATTTAAAAAACGACAGGGGCGTGCAAGAGATGCTGTCGGTGGCCAGAAAAATTGCGGGACACTTTCGGCGTACAGGCACCACGTACAGAAGACTGGAGCACCACCAAAAACTACTGAACCTGCCCTGCCATCATCTGAAGCAAGAAGTGGTAACGAGGTGGAATTCAACCCTCTATATGCTTCAGAGGTTGGAGGAGCAGCAAAAGGCCATTCAAGCCTATACAATTGAGCACGATATAGGAGGTGGAATGCACCTGTCTCAAGCGCAGTGGAGAATGATTTCAACGTTGTGCAAGGTTCTGATGCCCTTTGAACTTGCCACACGTGAAGTCAGTTCAGACACTGCCAGCCTGAGTCAGGTCATTCCCCTCATCAGGCTTTTGCAGAAGAAGCTGGAGACATTGAAGGAGGAGCTAACACGGAGCGATTCCGCTAGGCATGTGGGACTTGTGGATGGAGCCCTTAATTCGCTTAACAAGGATTCACGGGTGGTCAATCTGTTGAAATCAGAGCACTACATTTTGGCTACCGTGCTCGATCCTAGATTTAAAGCCTACCTTGGATCTCTCTTTCCGGCAGACACAAGTCTGCTGGGGTTGAAAGACCTGCTGGTGAGAAAATTGTCAAGTCAAGCGGAACGCGACCTGTCAACATCTCCTCCTTCACATTCTCCCGCAACTGGGGGTGCGAGGTAAAGGCTCAGAATTCCGAGCCCACCCGCTGGCGGTGATGCAGGGCAGTCTGGAGCGACTGCTGATGCTGACATCTGGTCCGGACTGAAGGACCTGACAACGATTACGGACATGTCGTCTACTGTCACTGCATATGATTCTCTCACCATTGAAAGAATGGTGGAGGATTATATGAGTGACCGCATCCAAGTAGGCACGTCACACAGTCCATACTTATACTGGCAGGAAAAAGAGGCAATTTGGAGGCCATTGCACAAACTGGCTTTATTCTACCTAAGTTGCCCTCCCACAAGTGTGTACTCCGAAAGAGTGTTTAGTGCCGCCGCTCACCTTGTCAGCAATCGGCGTACGAGGTTACATCCAGAAAATGTGGAGAAGATGATGTTCATTAAAATGAATTATAATCAATTCCTCCGCGGAGACATTGACCAGCAGCAATTGCCTCCACAAAGTACACAGGGAGCTGAGATGGTGGATTCCAGTGGGGACGAATTGATAATCTGTGAGGAGGGGGATGTACACGGTGATATATCGGAGGGTGATGATGAGGTGGACATCTTGCCTCTGTAGAGCCAGTTTGTGCAAGGAGAGATTAATTGCTTCTTTTTTGGGGGGGGTCCAAACCAACCCGTCATATCAGTCACAGTCGTGTGGCAGACCCTGTCACTGAAATGATGGGTTGGTTAAAGTGTGCATGTCCTGTTTTGTTTATACAACATAAGGGTGGGTGGGAGGGCCCAAGGACAATTCCATCTTGCACCTCTTTTTTCTTTTCTTTTTCTTTGCGTCATGTGCTGTTTGGGGAGGGTTTTTTGGAAGGGACATCCTGCGTGACACTGCAGTGCCACTCCTAAATGGGCCCGGTGTTTGTGTCGGCCACTAGGGTCGCTAATCTTACTCACACAGTCAGCTACCTCATTGCGCCTCTTTTTTTCTTTGCGTCATGTGCTGATTGGGGAGGGTTTTTTGGAAGGGACATCCTGCGTGACACTGCAGTGCCACTCCTAAATGGGCCCGGTGTTTGTGTCGGCCACTAGGGTCGCTAATCTTACTCACACAGTCAGCTACCTCATTGCGCCTCTTTTTTTCTTTGCGTCATGTGCTGATTGGGGAGGGTTTTTTGGAAGGGACATCCTGCGTGACACTGCAGTGCCACTCCTAAATGGGCCCGGTGTTTGTGTCGGCCACTAGGGTCGCTAATCTTACTCACACAGTCAGCTACCTCATTGCGCCTCTTTTTTTCTTTGCGTCATGTGCTGATTGGGGAGGGTTTTTTGGAAGGGACATCCTGCGTGACACTGCAGTGCCACTCCTAAATGGGCCCGGTGTTTGTGTCGGCCACTAGGGTCGCTAATCTTACTCACACAGTCAGCTACCTCATTGCGCCTCTTTTTTTCTTTGTGTCATGTGCTGATTGGGGAGGGTTTTTTGGAAGGGACATCCTGCGTGACACTGCAGTGCCACTCCTAAATGGGCCCGGTGTTTGTGTCGGCCACTACGGTCGCTAATCTTACTCACACAGTCAGCTACCTCATTGCGCCTCTTTTTTTCTTTGCGTCATGTGCTGATTGGGGAGGGTTTTTTGGAAGGGACATCCTGCGTGACACTGCAGTGCCACTCCTAAATGGGCCCGATGTTTGTGTCGGCCACTAGGGTCGCTAATCTTACTCACACAGTCAGCTACCTCATTGCGCCTCTTTTTTTCTTTGCGTCATGTGCTGATTGGGGAGGGTTTTTTGGAAGGGACATCCTGCGTGACACTGCAGTGCCACTCCTAAATGGGCCCGGTGTTTGTGTCGGCCACTAGGGTCGCTTATCTTACTCACACAGTCAGCTACCTCATTGCGCCTCTTTTTTTCTTTGCGTCATGTGCTGATTGGGGAGGGTTTTTTGGAAGGGACATCCTGCGTGACACTGCAGTGCCACTCCTAGATGGGCCAGGTGTTTGTGTCGGCCACTAGTGTCGCTTAGCTTAGTCATCCAGCGACCTTGGTGCAAATTTTAGGACTAAAAATAATATTGTGAGGTGTGAGGTATTCAGAATAGACTGAAAATGAGTGGAAATTATGGTTTTTGAGGTTAATAATAATATGGGATAAAAATGACCCCCAAATTCTATGATTTAAGCTGTTTTTTAGTGTTTTTTTTTAAAAACACCCAAATCCAAAACACACCCGAATCCGACAAAAAAAATTCGGTGAGGTTTTGCCAAAACGCGGTCGAACCCAAAACACGGCCGCGGAACCGAACCCAAAACCAAAACACAAAACCCGAAAAATTTCAGGCGCTCATCTCTACCCACAATGTGCATATTTGCAGAGCAACAAGCTACAGGGAGCCTTCCACCCCCCCCCCCTTCCCCATGGGAAGGGGGGGGGGTTGTTTGGTTTAGCTGGACATTCCCCAAAAAAGTGACTGTCCTGCAAAAATTGGGATAGTTGGGAGGTATGTTCAAATACATTCATTGTTTTGCATGCAGGGTAAATACTGGCTTCTTTGACATTTAGCCACAAATGCTGCACAGCTGAATTACAATATTACACTGCAATTAACAGTTATGCTAGGACATTCCCCCTCCCAAATCTACCTCTCTCTGCATGTTACATCTGTCCCACAGTGGCGTGCGGTGAGGTCAGTGGCTAGTGAGGCACTACAGCCATAATGTCCGCCGAATCCTGCCGATGACCCTTAGCCAATGCCCGCTTCTGCCTCTGAGCCGATACCCGCTGCCACCGCCAATGGCTTACAAACTCGCCCACAATCAACTGACCCAGCCCTCCACCACTAATTTCTATCTCAGTCCGATGCCGCCAATGCCCGCTGCCTGCCTGCTCATTGTTCTCGTTATATATTATACATTTTTAAAGAAAAAAAAAATGAGTGTTTGGGACTGGGAAGGGTGAGGGAGGAGGACATGAATGCAATTTTGTTGTCCAGGGCTTCCATTAACTTAAAGGAGAAGGGTCTGAATGGGTTAAAAAAAATGCGTGAGGTCCCCCCTCCTTAGTATAACCAGCCTCGGGCTCTTTGAGCCGGTCCTGGTTATTTAAATACTGGGGGAAAAATTGGACAGGGGTTCCCCGTATTTAGACAACTAGCACCGGGCTCTTAGACCGGTCCAGGTTCCAAAAATACGTGGGACAATAGATGTAGGGGTCCCCCATATTTTTAAAACCAGCACCGGGCTCCACTAGCCAGAGAGATAATGCCACAGCTGGGGGACACTTTTATGTAGGTCCCTGCGGCCCTGGCATTACCCCTCCAACTAGTCACCCCTGGCCGGTGTTCCCTGGAGGAGTGGGGACCCCTTAAATCAAGAGGTTCCTCCCCTCGAGGCACCCAAGGGCCAGGGGTGAAGCCCGAGGCTGTCCCCAGCACCCCTGGGTGGTGGGTGCCGGGCTGATAGCCATGTGTGTAAAAAAAGAATATTGTTTTTTCGTTGTGGAACTACAAGGCCCAGCAAGCCTCCCCCGCTTGCTGGTACTTGGAGAACCTCAAGTACCAGCAGGCGGGGAAATAACGGGCTTGCTGGTACCTGTAGTTCTACAACAACAAAAAATACCCAAATAAAAACACAAACACGTGACAGTAAAATTATTGAGACAGGCTGTAGCATGTGGGTGCATGCAACCCTATAAAAGTGATGGATTGGGTGACTATTACAATACCCACTGTTGCTGTCTGAAAAATGATGGATTTATAGATTGCTCTGCCGAGACATGTTTTTTTCTAAAATGCACCACAGGTATGGATGGATAGTATACTTGACGACACAGAGGTAGGTAGAGCAGTGGCCTACTGTACCGTAATGCTATATATTATATTATTTATTATTATTATTATTATTATCCTTTATTTATATGGCGCCACAAGGGTTCCGCAGTGCCCAATTACAGAGTACATAAACAAATAATCAAACAGGAAAACAGCAACTTACAGTTGACGACAATATAGGACAAGTACAGGGTAAATAAACATAGCTACATCAGCAGATGACACTGGAATAAGTATCAGGTGGCAGAAGACTGCTGGATTTGGTGCAGCTGAAGATTATTAAAGTAAGAAAAGAGTAAGCACATGAGGGAAGAGGGCCCTGCTCGTGAGAGCTTACATTCTAAAAGGGAGGGGTAGACAGACAGGGGTGAGACAGATGGGGTACATAGAGAGCATGGAACAGAGGTTTAGGATGAGATTTGGCTGGGTTTGGTGAAGAAGTGGGTCTTGAGAGCCCGTTTGAAGTTTTGTAGAGAGGTGGAGAGTCTGAGGGGGAGAGGTAGGGAATTCCAGAGAAGTGGTGCAGCACGTGAAAAATCTTGGAGGTAGGAGTGGGAGGAAGTAATCCGTAGGCAGGAGAGTCGGTGTGCATTAGCAGAGCGAAGAGGACGGGTAGGAGTGTAAAGCGAGATAAGATCAGAGATGTAGATGGGAGAGGAGTGGGTGAGGGCTTTGTAAGCAAGTGTGAGAAGCTTGAAATGGATTCTGAAAGGGAAGGGGAGCCAGTGAAGGACTAGTAAGAGAGGAGAGGTGGACGTAGTGCGTTTGGTGAGGAAAATGAGCCGGGCAGCAGCATTGAGGATAGATTGGAGTGGAGAGAGGTATTTGTCAGGAATGCCAGTCAGGAAGAGATTACAGCAGTCCAGTCTGGAGATGACCAGTGAGTGGATAAGAGTCTTAGTAGCATCCTGGGTCAGAAAAAGTCTGATCCTGGAAATATTTTTTAGATGAAAACGGCAGGTTTGTGAGAGGTGCTGAATGTGTGGTTTGAAGGAGAGGGAGGAGTCAAGGATTACTCCAAGACAGCGCGCTTGGGGGGTAGAGGAGATAGTAGTGCCATCAATAGATAATGAGATTGTAGGAGGTGAGATTATGCGGGAGGGAGGGAAGATGATCAGCTCGGTCTTAGACATGTTAAGTTTAAGAAAGCGCTGGGACATCCAGGAAGAGATAGCAGAGAGACAGTTGGAGATACGAGTGAGGAGAGTAGGGGAGAGGTCTGGAGAGGAAAGATAGATTTGAGTGTCATCAGCATAGAGATGATATTGGAAACCAAAAGAACTAATGAGCTTACCTAGTGAGGACGTATAGAGAGAGAAGAGAAGAGAACCAAGGACAGAACCTTGGGGTACCCCTACAGTTAGTGGAAGTGAGGGGGAGGTGGAATCATGAGAGGAGACAGAGAATGAACGGTCAGAAAGGTAGGACGACAACCAAGAGAGGGCAGTGTTACGCAGACCAATGGAGTGAAGGATTTGCAGTAGGAGAGGATGGTCCACAGTGTCAAAAGCAGCAGAGAGATCAAGTAGAATAAGTAGAGAGTAGTGTCCCTTAGATTTAGCAGCATGGAGGTCATTGCATACTTTTGTAAGGGCAGTTTCAGTGCAGTGGAGAGGACGGAAGCCAGACTGGAATGGGTCAAGCAGTGAGTGTGAGGAAAGAAAGGAAGTAAGGCGGTTGTAGACAATACGCTCAAGGAGTTTGGAGGCAAAAGGGAGGAGAGAGATGGGTCGGTAGTTGGAGAGAGTGTTTGGATCAAGGGTAGGTTTTTTAAGAATAGGAGAGATGAGAGCGTGCTTGAAGGCAGAGGGGACAGTGCCTGATGAGAGGGAGAGATTGAGAAGGTGGGAAAGATGGGAACAAGCAGAAGAAGAGAGGTGGCAAAGGAGGCGGGAGGGGATAGGGTCAAGTGGGGAGGTGGTGAGGGGACAGGAACGAATGAGGGCCATGACTTCCTCTCCAGATGCATGGGAGAAAGATGACAGAGTTGGTGCGAGGGATGGGGAGGGTTGGTAAGGGATGGGAGAAGGCTGGTTACTGATAGTCTGGTGTGATGTGATGTCCTGACGTATGGAGTCAATTTTGGATGTGAAGTAAGTGGCAAAGTCAAGAGCAGAGAGTAGGGAAGGGAGACGAGGTGGAGGTGGGCAGAGGAGTGAGTTGAGAGTGGCAAAGAGGCGCCGGGGGTTGGAAGACTGGGAGGAGATGAGGTTCTTGAAGTATGACTGTTTAGCAAGAGAAAGGGCAGCACTGAAGTATGAGAGCATAAGTTTGAAATGGAGGAAGTCTGCCCTAGAGCGTGATTTCCTCCAGTGTCGCTCAGCAGTACATGAGCATTTTTGCAGATATCTGGTGCATTTGGTGTGCCAGGGTTGAGGTGTTAATTTGCAAGGGTGAATAGTGGTTGGTGGAGCAACAGAGTCAAGAGCAGAAGTAAGGGAAGCATTGTATGTGGAAGTGGTTTGTTCAGGGCATGAGAGAGAGAGAATAGGAGAGAGAAGTGAGTCAAACAGGGAGGAAAGGAATGTGGTGTCAATAGCTTCAATGTTACGCTTAGTGATGGTAGCCTTAGGAGGTAGAGATGGGGAAGTCGAGAGAGATAGGTTGAAGGAGAGCAGGTGGTGGTCAGAGAGGGGAAATGGGGAGTTGGAAAAATCAGAAATATCACAGCGGTGAGTGAAGACCAGATCCAGTGAGCTCCCATTCACATGGGAGGGTGAGGAGGTCCACTGGGAGAGACCAAGTGAAGAGGTGAGGTTAAGGAGTTTAGAGGCAGGGGATTGTGTGGGGATGTCAATAGGGATGTTGAAATCGCCTAGGATAATGGTGGGAATGTCAGAAGAGAGGAAGTGAGGAAGCCAGGAAGCAAAGTTGTCGATGAATTTGGAAGCAGTGCCAGGGGGGCGGTAAATGACAGCTACTCTAAGATGGACTGGTTGGAAGAGGCATATGGCGTGGACCTCAAATGTAGAGAATATAAGGGATGGTTCTGGTGGTATGAGTTGGTAGGAGTAACTAGAAGGTAAAAGGACCCCAACACCACCCCCATGGCGACCCCCAGGTCGGGGTGTGTGTGTGAATGTAAGGCCCCCAGCAGAGAGAGCAGCAGCAGAAGTAGTGTCAGAGGGCGTAATCCAAGTTTCAGTAATGGCTAGTAGGTGTAGGGAGTTGGAAATGAAAAGGTCATGAGTGGGGACCAGTTTGTTACAAACAGATCTGGCATTCCAGAGGGCACAGGATAGGGGGTATGAGTTTGTGGGAGAGATGTGAATTAGATTTTCAGGGTTGCTGTAGCGATTAGGTGGGATTAACTTTGAGGGCAGGGATGATGAGAGAGTAGTGATGGTACGGGTGCCTGAGCTAGGAGGGGAAACTGCAGGAGGTGGGCAGGGAGGGAGGTCAGTGTGATGTGGATGGGGGTGTGGGGAGGTGACAGGGAAGGGAGAGAGGGAGCAGGGCTGAGTTGTGGGGTAGCAGGACCATGGGGCAGAGGTGAATGAAAGTGGGGTAACAGGAAAGGTGGGGGAAGGAAACAGAGGGATGGAGGGGAGACAGAGGAGGGGAGAGAGGAGGAGGTGGAGGAGACTAGTGGGGGAAGGATAAAGATACATTATTAGGTAGACACTGAGTGATGTGGGGAGTATAAGAAAACCTTGACATAGTGTTAAGTAGGTAAATAGGTTGAAGTAGTGGAAGTAGGAGAGGAGACTGTAAGGCAATCCGAGCAGAAGAATTGCAGAAATGCAGGTGAGAAAAGCAGTGTAGGCTCAAGGGGTGTAGATTTAGTATGAAATGAGTCAAAAGCGTAGATAAAGTGGGTGCAGAAATGTATTTGGAGTGTAAGAAATGAAAGGATTGTGAGAGGTTTAAGAAGCAATGGTAATTATGTTAGATGTTTTAAGTGTTTGCAGGTAAAATTGCATTGGTGCAGCTGTGCTTAAAAAACAAAATTACAATAATACAGATACAGGCATTTGTAGGTGAAATGGATGGTTTATGAAATGTCCAAGTAAGGTAGTTCTGTGCTATGTAATCAGATGCAACAATCAGGAGGTGAGTGATCTGAGGAGTAAGTGACTCACATTTGTTATTAGTTCTTCAGTTTTCTTTGTTTTGTTAGATTGGTGTGCTTCTGTTTTCCTTCTTTTTCACTTCGATTGAACGCTGATTGAACACTGCTGTTATGTGTCAATTTTATCACGCTTTGATAAAAATGCACGCTTAGATCAATAAATGCACAGCCAAATGGCTTTGCACAGCCTACACCATTGGACTTAAGTAGAAGACTATTACAAGTGAAACCAATAATTGAAATCTGTAACCACACCCCACCCCCTCAAATGCCAGGCAATAAATTACCTTAAAAACAACAACCAGGCATTCCACAAAGATTAAACTGGGTCTATATCATTCAAAACTTTAAAAAAGTACTTCAAAATCACATACTATGCAATAATGTTTCAATTTGCATTACCCAGCAGAATTAGCTTTGCATATATAGATATAGTGCAGCAGAATATATTGGTGGTTGTAGTCAATTGTAATTACCTGGAGGTGACAAGAAGAGAAGAAACGTCAATTCACAATCGATATCAGCTGAAGATAAATTAACGCTGATTGAACACTGCTGTTATGTGTCAATTTTATCACGCTTTGATAAAAATGCACGCTTGGATCAATAAATGCGCAGCCAAACGGCTTTGCACAGCCTACACCATTGGACTTAAGTAGAAGACTATTACAAGTAAAACCAATAATTGAAATCTGTAACCAAACCCCCCCCACCTCAAATGTCAGGCAATAAATTACCTTAAAAACAACAACCAGGCATTCCACAAAGATTAAACTGGGTCTATATCATTCAAAACGTTAAAAAAGTACTTAAAAATAAACATACTATGCAATAATGTTTCAATTTGCATTACCCAGCAGAATTAGCTTTGCATATATAGATATAGTGCAGCAGAATATATTGGTGGTTGTAGTCAATTGTAATTACTCAGCAGAATTAGCTTTGCATATATAGATATAGTGCAGCAGAATATATTGGTGGTTGTAGTCAATTGTAATTACCCAGCAGAATTAGCTTTGCAAATATAGATATAGTGCAGCAGATATATTGGTGGTTGTAGTCAATTGTAATTACCCAGCAGAATTAGCTTTGCATATATATAGTGCAGCAGAATATATTGGTGGTTGTAGTAAATTGTAATTACCCAGCAGCAGCTCTACTGCACTCGACATCACCAGTGCTCACAATATATATAATGCTATATACTATGCCATAGTGGTGCTTACTATATAACACCTCCTACTGCGTTCCCCCTGGCAATGAGCATGACACCCAGAGAGTGAAACCCCTGGCAATGAGCATGACACCCAGCACGTGAAACTCTTGGCGTTGAGCAGTTTTTGTAAAAGTAATTAGAAGCTTTACTGTAGGGCATAGTGTATCACAGATATTGTGGTGAGTGACATAATATGTTCCAAAGGGCATTAATGTGTGGGGCTTAACATGGTGGAAATTACTGTACTTTTTTCCCTGTGGTGGCCGAGGTCTGTTGGTGCAGGGTCAAGAACTAGGGTGTAAGGTAGTCTTTGCCTGCAAGGCTACGCTCATTTTATGGAGACCATACCCATACATTTAAGTGTGGCATATACCTGCGCTTGCTCGCGGGGTGAGAACATCTCCCTAATTGAATTCAGCGATATGAATAGAGGTTGTGCAGCAGCCACAGAAAGGGTTAATCTCTGCAGCTTGTCACTAAATTACATTGTTGCAATTTTAGCTGGGAGCTGCAATAATTACTCTAATACATAACACAGCCAACACTTCTATATTCACACAATATACTGCATGGTGAATATAGAAGTGGTGCTTGCTAAACAGCACCTCCTACTGCATTCCACATCACCGCTGGTCACACTCATATCAGGCCCATAATGCTGTATACTATGCCATAGTGGTGCTTACTATATAACACCAGGTGCTGTGCAGTGGTCAAAACACACTAACTGGTCCCATGCTGTTGTTGAACTAAAGGCCTATACACACGATGAGATTCGGTCTATGCTAATAGGTTTAAAAAGGTTACATAAAAGCTACTTTATGTATTTATTCATTAAAGTTTTTAAGTTGTATTTTACAACCATACAATGATATGATATATAATGTATCGTATAATCATTACATAATGTTGATGGCATTGAATTGTCTCTGCCTTGACTAGTGGCAGCAGCTTCAGCACTAGGTGGAAGTGGATCTTGATCTTTCCCTATTTTACCCTCCACCTTTTTGTTCTCCATTTTTTAATGTGTGGAATTATATGCCAGTAATATATCTGGAATTAGACGGTGGTAATGTCTGGAATTAGATACCACTAGATAGATACCAGATACCACTGTGACTGGAATGATGACATATGCACAGTGACAGGACACTACCACAGCACCCTACAGCAGCCATATGCGGCACAAGACACTGGAGTATTAGTAATGTACTGTAGTATACTGAGCACCACAAGACAATGAGCAGTGATACGGAGCACTGATGAGATTACTAGAACTGACACTGAGCAGCCAGATGCAGCACTGGACTATTAGTAATGTTCTGTAGTATACTGAGCACCACAATGCAGCACAAGACAATGAGCAGTGATACTGAGCACTGATGAGGATACTAGAACTGACACTGAGCAGCAAGATGCAGCACTGGACTATTAGTAATGTACTCTAGTATACTGAGCACCACATTGCAGCACAAGACAATGAGCAGTGATACTGAGCACTGATGAGGATACTACTGAGAACTGACACTGAGCAGGAGAGACACACTACAATTTCATCTTGCGCCTCTTTTTTTATTTATCTTTGCATCATGTGCTGTTTGGGGCTATTTTTTTAAGTGCCATCCTGTCTGACACTGCAGTGCCACTCCTAGATGGGCCAGGTGTTTGTGCTGCCCACTTGGGTCGCTTAGCTTAGTCATCCAGGGACCTTGGTGCAAATTTTAGGACTAAAAATAATATTGGGAGGTGTGAGGTGTTCAGAATAGACTGGAAAGGAGTAGAAATTATGGTTATTGAGCTTAATACTATAGGATCAAAATTACCCCCAAATTCTATGATTTTAGCTGTTTGAGGTTTTTAAAAAAAATCACCCGAATACAAAACCCGAAAGGGTGGTTTTGCCAAAACGCGTCCGTATCCAAAACACAACTGCGGATCCGAAACCAAAACCAAAACATGAAACACGAAAAATGCCCGCTGCACATCTCTAGTTAGGGGAGAAGCATGTAGCCTTGTAGACTATGCACAGCTATATCTAGAAAAATATACGATCTAATCTTTAACCAACCAATGCAAGAAAGTATTTAATGTGAAAATACGAAACACTAGACTAATTGGAGGTGCGCCCTAAAGCAAATTACAATGTTAGGATTAGGGGGTTCGGAAAGACCTCTAGTGTAAACACTACTATATACATTTTAAGATAGGAAGGTACAAATTACATATTCACATTGCATCTATGGGCTGGATTCAAATGTCCCTTTCCTCCCTCAATCGTGCCCGTCAGCAGCTATTCTAATGTTGCTGCCAACGGGTGCGACATGTTTATTAGAGATGAGCGCCTGAAATTTTTCGGGTTTTGTGTTTTGGTTTTGGGTTCGGTTCCGCGGCCGTGTTTTGGGTTCGAACGCGTTTTGGCAAAACCTCACCGAATTATTTTTGTCGGATTCGGGTGTGTTTTGGATTCGGGTGTTTTTTTCAAAAAACCCTAAAAAACAGCTTAAATCATAGAATTTGGGGGTAATTTTGATCCCAAAGTATTATTAACCTCAAAAAACATAATTTACACTCATTTTCAGCCTATTCTGAACACATCACACCTCACAATATTATTTTTAGTCCTAAAATTTGCACCGAGGTCGCTGTGTGAGTAAGATAAGCGACCCTAGTGGCCGACACAAACACCGGGCCCATCTAGGAGTGGCACTGCAGTGTCACGCAGGATGTCCCTTCCAAAAAACCCTCCCCAAACAGCACATGACGCAAAGAAAAAAAGAGGCGCAATGAGGTAGCTGACTGTGTGAGAAAGATAAGCGACCCTAGTGGCCGACACAAACACCGGGCCCATCTAGGAGTGGCACTGCAGTGTCACGCAGGATGTCCCTTCCAAAAAACCCTCCCCAAACAGCACATGACGCAAAGAAAAAAAGAGGCGCAATGAGGTAGCTGTGTGAGAAAGATAAGCGACCCTAGTGGCCGACACAAACACCGGGCCCATCTAGGAGTGGCACTGCAGTGTCACGCAGGATGGCCCTTCCAAAAAACCCTCCCCAAACAGCACATGACGCAAAGAAAAAAAGAGGCGCAATGAGGTAGCTGTGTGAGTAAGATTAGCGACCCTAGTGGCCGACACAAACACCGGGCCCATCTAGGAGTGGCACTGCAGTGTCACGCAGGATGGCCCTTCCAAAAAACCCTCCCCAAACAGCACATGACGCAAAGAAAAAAAGAGGCGCAATGAGGTAGCTGACTGTGTGAGTAAGATTAGCGACCCTAGTGGCCGACACAAACACCGGGCACATCTAGGAGTGGCACTGCAGTGTCACGCAGGATGTCCCTTCCAAAAAACCCTCCCCAAACAGCACATGACGCAAAGAAAAAAAGAGGCGCAATGAGGTAGCTGACTGTGTGAGAAAGATAAGCGACCCTAGTGGCCGACACAAACACCGGGCCCATCTAGGAGTGGCACTGCAGTGTCACGCAGGATGTCCCTTCCAAAAAACCCTCCCCAATCAGCACATGATGCAAAGAAAAAGAAAAGAAAAAAGAGGTGCAAGATGGAATTATCCTTGGGCCCTCCCACCCACCCTTATGTTGTATAAACAAAACAGGACATGCACACTTTAACCAACCCATCATTTCAGTGACAGGGTCTGCCACACGACTGTGACTGATATGACGGGTTGGTTTGGACCCCCCCCAAAAAAGAAGCAATTAATCTCTCCTTGCACAAACTGGCTCTACAGAGGCAAGATGTCCACCTCATCTTCACCCTCCGATATATCACCGTGTACATCCCCCTCCTCACAGATTATCAATTCGTCCCCACTGGAATCCACCATCTCAGCTCCCTGTGTACTTTGTGGAGGCAATTGCTGCTGGTCAATGTCTCCGCGGAGGAATTGATTATAATTCATTTTAATGAACATCATCTTCTCCACATTTTCTGGATGTAACCTCGTACGCCGATTGCTGACAAGGTGAGCGGCGGCACTAAACACTCTTTCGGAGTACACACTTGTGGGAGGGCAACTTAGGTAGAATAAAGCCAGTTTGTGCAAGGGCCTCCAAATTGCCTCTTTTTCCTGCCAGTATAAGTACGGACTGTGTGACGTGCCTACTTGGATGCGGTCACTCATATAATCCTCCACCATTCTATCAATGTTGAGAGAATCATATGCAGTGACAGTAGACGACATGTCCGTAATCGTTGTCAGGTCCTTCAGTCCGGACCAGATGTCAGCATCAGCAGTCGCTCCAGACTGCCCTGCATCACCGCCAGCGGGTGGGCTCGGAATTCTGAGCCTTTTCCTCGCACCCCCAGTTGCGGGAGAATGTGAAGGAGGAGATGTTGACAGGTCGCGTTCCGCTTGACTTGACAATTTTGTCACCAGCAGGTCTTTCAACCCCAGCAGACCTGTGTCTGCCGGAAAGAGAGATCCAAGGTAGGCTTTAAATCTAGGATCGAGCACGGTGGCCAAAATGTAGTGCTCTGATTTCAACAGATTGACCACCCGTGAATCCTTGTTAAGCGAATTAAGGGCTGCATCCACAAGTCCCACATGCCTAGCGGAATCGCTCCGTGTTAGCTCCTTCTTCAATGCCTCCAGCTTCTTCTGCAAAAGCCTGATGAGGGGAATGACCTGACTCAGGCTGGCAGTGTCTGAACTGACTTCACGTGTGGCAAGTTCAAAGGGCATCAGAACCTTGCACAACGTTGAAATCATTCTCCACTGCACTTGAGACAGGTGCATTCCATCTCCTATATCGTGCTCAATTGTATAGGCTTGAATGGCCTTTTGCTGCTCCTCCAACCTCTGAAGCATATAGAGGGTTGAATTCCACCTCGTTACCACTTCTTGTTTCAGATGATGGCAGGGCAGGTTCAGTAGTTTTTGGTGGTGCTCCAGTCTTCTGTACGTGGTGCCTGTACGCCGAAAGTGTCCCGCAATTTTTCTGGCCACCGACAGCATCTCTTGCACGCCCCTGTCGTTTTTTAAAAAATTCTGCACCACCAAATTCAAGGTATGTGCAAAACATGGGACGTGCTGGAATTTGCCCATATTTAATGCACACACAATATTGCTGGCGTTGTCCGATGCCACAAATCCACAGGAGAGTCCAATTGGGGTAAGCCATTCCGCGATGATCTTCCTCAGTTGCCGTAAGAGGTTTTCAGCTGTGTGCGTATTCTGGAAAGCGGTGATACAAAGCGTAGCCTGCCTAGGAAAGAGTTGGCGTTTGCGAGATGCTGCTACTGGTGCCGCCGCTGCTGTTCTTGCGGCGGGAGTCCATACATCTACCCAGTGGGCTGTCACAGTCATATAGTCCTGACCCTGCCCTGCTCCACTTGTCCACATGTCCGTGGTTAAGTGGACATTGGGTACAACTGCATTTTTTAGGACACTGGTGAGTCTTTTTCTGACGTCCGTGTACATTCTCGGTATCGCCTGCCTAGAGAAGTGGAACCTAGATGGTATTTGGTAACGGGGGCACACTGCCTCAATAAATTGTCTAGTTCCCTGTGAACTAACGGCGGATACCGGACGCACGTCTAACACCAACATAGTTGTCAAGGACTCAGTTATCCGCTTTGCAGTAGGATGACTGCTGTGATATTTCATCTTCCTCGCAAAGGACTGTTGAACAGTCAATTGCTTACTGGAAGTAGTACAAGTGGGCTTAAGACTTCCCCTCTGGGATGACCATCGACTCCCAGCGGCAACAACAGCAGCGCCAGCAGCAGTAGGCGTTACACGCAAGGATGCATCGGAGGAATCCCAGGCAGGAGAGGACTCGTCAGAATTGCCAGTGACATGGCCTGCAGGACTATTGGCATTCCTGGGGAAGGAGGAAATTGACACTGAGGGAGTTGGTGGGGTGGTTTGCGTGAGCTTGGTTACAAGAGGAAGGGATTTACTGGTCAGTGGACTGCTTCCGCTGTCACCCAAAGTTTTTGAACTTGTCACTGACTTATTATGAATGCGCTGCAGGTGACGTATAAGGGAGGATGTTCCGAGGTGGTTAACGTCCTTACCCCTACTTATTACAGCTTGACAAAGGGAACACACGGCTTGACACCTGTTGTCCGCATTTCTGGTGAAATACCTCCACACCGAAGAGCTGATTTTTTTGGTATTTTCACCTGGCATGTCAACGGCCATATTCCTCCCACGGACAACAGGTGTCTCCCCGGGTGCCTGACTTAAACAAACCACCTCACCATCAGAATCCTCCTGGTCAATTTCCTCCCCAGCGCCAGCAACACCCATATCCTCCTCATCCTGGTGTACTTCAACACTGACATCTTCAATCTGACTATCAGGAACTGGACTGCGGGTGCTCCTTCCAGCACTTGCAGGGGGCATGCAAATAGTGGAAGGCGCATGCTCTTCACGTCCAGTGTTGGGAAGGTCAGGCATCGCAAACGACACAATTGGACTCTCCTTGTGGATTTGGGATTTCAAAGAACGCACAGTTCTTTGCGGTGCTTTTGCCAGCTTGAGTCTTTTCAGTTTTCTAGCGAGAGGCTGAGTGCTTCCATCCTCATGTGAAGCTGAACCACTAGCCATGAACATAGGCCAGGGCCTCAGCCGTTCCTTGCCACTCCGTGTGGTAAATGGCATATTGGCAAGTTTACGCTTCTCCTTCGACAATTTTATTTTAGGTTTTGGAGTCCTTTTTTTTCTGATATTTGGTGTTTTGGATTTGACATGCTCTGTACTATGACATTGGGCATCGGCCTTGGCAGACGACGTTGCTGGCATTTCATCGTCTCGGCCATGACTAGTGGCAGCAGCTTCAGCACGAGGTGGAAGTGGATCTTGATCTTTCCCTAATTTTGGAACCTCAACTTTTTTGTTCTCCATATTTTATAGGCAGAACTAAAAGGCACCTCAGGTAAACAATGGAGATGGATGGATTGGATACTAGTATACAATTATGGACGGACTGCCACGGTTAGGTGGTATAAAAAAACCACGGTTAGGTGGTATATATTATAATAATAATACAATTATGGATGGACGGACTGCCTGCCGACTGCCGACACAGAGGTAGCCACAGCCGTGAACTACCGCACTGTACACTGGTTGATAAAGAGATAGTAGTATACTCGTAACAACTAGTATGACACTATGACGACGGTATAAAGAATGAAAAAAAAACCACGGTTAGGTGGTATATATTATAATAATAATACAATTATGGATGGACGGACTGCCTGCCGACTGCCGACACAGAGGTAGCCACAGCCGTGAACTACCGCACTGTACACTGGTTGATAAAGAGATAGTAGTATACTCGTAACAACTAGTATGACACTATGACGACGGTATAAAGAATGAAAAAAAAACCACGGTTAGGTGGTATATATTATAATAATAATACAATTATGGATGGACGGACTGCCTGCCGACTGCCGACACAGAGGTAGCCACAGCCGTGAACTACCGCACTGTACACTGGTTGATAAAGAGATAGTAGTATACTCGTAACAACTAGTATGACACTATGACGACGGTATAAAGAATGAAAAAAAAACCACGGTTAGGTGGTATATATTATAATAATAATACAATTATGGATGGACGGACTGCCTGCCGACTGCCGACACAGAGGTAGCCACAGCCGTGAACTACCGCACTGTACACTGGTTGATAAAGAGATAGTAGTATACTCGTAACAACTAGTATGACACTATGACGACGGTATAAAGAATGAAAAAAAAACCACGGTTAGGTGGTATATATTATAATAATAATACAATTATGGATGGACGGACTGCCTGCCGACTGCCGACACAGAGGTAGCCACAGCCGTGAACTACCGCACTGTACACTGGTTGATAAAGAGATAGTAGTATACTCGTAACAACTAGTATGACACTATGACGGTATAAAGAATGAAAAAAAAACCACGGTTAGGTGGTATATATTATAATAATAATACAATTATGGATGGACGGACTGCCTGCCGACTGCCGACACAGAGGTAGCCACAGCCGTGAACTACCGCACTGTACACTGGTTGATAAAGAGATAGTAGTATACTCGTAACAACTAGTATGACACTATGACGACGGTATAAAGAAAGAAAAAAAAATACCACGGTTAGGTGGTATATATTGTAATACAATTATGGATGGACGGACTGCCTGCCGAGTTCCGACTGCCGACACAGAGGTAGCCACAGCCGTGAACTACCGCACTGTACTGTGTCTGCTGCTAATATAGACTGGTTGATAAAGAGATAGTATACAATACATACAACAATATACTACTATACTGGTGGTCAGGCACTGGTCACCACTAGTCACACTGGCAGTGGCACTCCTGCAGCAAAAGTGTGCACTGTTTAATTTTAAATTAATATAATATTATGTACTCCTGGGGGCTCCTGCTATAACAACCTGCAGTGCTCCCCAGTCTCCCCCACAATTATTATAAGCTTTGCCTTTTATACATTGATGTGCAGCACACTGGGCTGAGCTGAGTGCACACAGACTGAGTCACACTGTGTGACTGGCTGCTGCTGTGTATCGTTTTTTTTCAGGCAGAGAACGGATATAGCAGAGAACGGATATATTATATTAAAATAAATAAAAGTTAACTAACAACAACTGCACTGGTCACTGTGGTAAACTCTGTCTGACTCTGCACAATCTCTCTCTCTCTTCTAATCTAATTTCTAATGGAGAGGACGCCAGCCACGTCCTCTCCCTATCAATCTCAATGCACGTGTGAAAATGGCGGCGACGCGTGGCTCCTTATATAGAATCCGAGTCTCGCGAGAATCCGACAGCGTCATGATGACGTTCGGGCGCGCTCGGGTTAACCGAGCAAGGCGGGAGGATCCGAGTCTGCTCGGACCCGTGAAAAAAACATGAAGTTCGTGCGGGTTCGGTTTCAGAGAAACCGAACCCGCTCATCTCTAATGTTTATTTCAGCTCGCTACCCCCAGGGGAAACAAGCTGAAATGTGTGCAAAGAGACCCATTTGGGCAACCAAACGGTGTCTTTTCATGATCGCGCCCATTACTTTATTCAGGTTTAGGTGCTTTGTGCACCTAAACCAGAGTGTAATGTGCGCAATAATTGAGGGCATTTGAATTTCCCTTATATGTGTGTGTGTGTGATATACACACAGACACACATACTGTATTTCTTTATATAATGGACACCTCAGTTTCTATTCATTCATGTCCTGCCCCCTACTCTGTCAGACCCCTTCCCCTCTACTTTTCTGACCCCAAACGCCACTCATTCTTGTTGAGTGCTGGTGGGCCCATTCAGAATTTTGCTATGGGGCCCACAAAGGTCTAGTTACGCCACTGGGCAGGGTTATAGAGGAGGCGGTGCAAGGCATCCTGGGAACAGTCAAAGCTTTAGCCTGTTGGTGCCTTGGATCAAGATCCAACTCTACACCCCGATGTTAGTGTAGTGCCTTTTGGGGTTAAGGTTTTACAGAAAGTTACAGGTTTTTTTAATTTAGTAAAATATGCCCCATTTTAAAGATAGGGCATTTACATTTGTTGCACCTGTGCAGTACATAGCAGCCTGCAGGGCATGTACAGTGGCTTCATTTGGGTGCACATACATTGCCGGCTCCTGGTCGCAAACTGAAATTATTGTGTGTAAGTGGAATTAGCGGTGTTTATGTCATACAGGGGGGTGGGGGAGGTTTGTGGTTGGTGGGGGGCACGCTGTGTGATTATTTTCCTGCATCTATACATACATGCGCTAACACCTGGACATACACTGATGTACCCACACCTAATATCCATACATACACGCCCTGACACCTGGACATACACCAACATTCCCACACCTGCATCTATACATACACATGCTGACACCTGGACATACACCAACATACAAGCACCTGCATCTATATATACACGCGCTGACAAATGGACATACACCAACGTACCCACACTTGCATCTATACATACATGCACTGACATCTGGACATACAAGCACCTGCATCTATACATACACGCGCTGACACCTGAACCTACACTGACGTTCCCACACCTGCATCTATACATACACATTCTGACACCTGGACATACACAGACGTACCCACACCTGCATCTATACATACACGCGTTGACACCTGGACGTACACTGACGTACACACACCTACATCTATATATGCATGGATGCAAATGTGGGTACGTCTGTATACGTCCAGGTGTTAGCATGTGTATGTATAGATGTTAGGTGTGGGTACATCAGTGTATGTCCAGGTGTCAGCACATGTATGTATAGATTCACATGTGGGTAAGCCGGTGTACGTCCACGTGTCAGCATGTGTAGGTATAGATGCAGGTGTGGGTACGTTGGTGTACGTTTAGGGGTCAGCGTGTTTATGTATAGATGTTGGTGTGTGTATGTCAGTGTACGTACAGATATAGGTGTGTGTGTATGTATGTATGTATGTATGTATGTATGTATGTATGTATGTATTATGTATAGAGGAAGGTGTGATACATACATATAACACATACATGATAGATACATACATATATCACACACACGATAGATAGATAGATAGATAGATAGATAGATAGATAGATAGATAGAACACATACATACAAGATAGATACATACATACATACATACATGATAGATACATATATATACACACACATACGATGGATAGATAGATAGATAGATAGATAGATAGATAGATAGATAGATAGATAGATAGATAGATAGATAGATAGATAGATAGATAGATATATCACAAACATATATGATTCATACATATATCACACACACATACATGATACATACATGAGAAAGACCTGGGATGGTGATGAGGCCAGGGCCCCCTGCTGATGTTGCGTTGAGGAAGGCAGTGTTCCAGGGCGGATGCCAGTCGAGGAGAGCGCCGCGCAGCCCGGGAAAAATACTGCTGAGGAGCTACATCTGGAAGAGCCCCTGGGAGGGAGAGTGCCACATGCCCCATCCTGCGTGGCAGACTCTGCAGGCCTGCACATGGGAAGGGAGGTCTCTGGCCACACATACTCACCCTTCTGCTGAAGCCCCGCTGCTGTCCCCATCAGCGCTCTCCAGCGGGGAGCGGGGCCAGGATGAACCTCAACCTGTGAGAACTATCTTCATGATCAAGAGATCTCATATGCAAGATAAGTATGTGTTGGGATAGGGCTGGGGAGGGCGGCTGCTCGGGCACCCCCCCGTCAAGTTAAGGAGATTTAACTGAGGAAGCACAAGGGAACTCTCGTCTGGGGACAACAACTGCAGGGAGACCACATCTTTTCAGATGAACATGGGAGGGCGGAAGGCTGCCTAATACTGAAGCACCCTCAGACATTAAACCATATGCAACAACTATTGCAAGCATTCCTGGGGGAAGGTCTGCAGCAGACGGATTTGCATACGGTGATGTCATCCAAGCAGTGGGCCAAAGTTGGCTGGAACCCTCATCTGTATATGAAAAGAGAAAAGGGGCATGCAGGGCATGGCGGCCTTTTGCGGCGCTTGTATAACCCCAAATTTGCGTTAAACACCCCCACCCTCCTTCGGTGTGGGGCTCATGTTGTCCATGCCCAAGCCCCTGAAGCATTCAAGCTGATTTCTTGCAGCAGCTGGGCACTGTAACAGCTTCAGAGCTGCTCTACAAGACAAGTAAAAGGGTGTGGGCCCTGCAGCACCACCTGTAGTTTGCATACACACATATATAGGACAGCATCTCTTATATGCCCCAGGGTCAATAAAATAGTATCCTTGTCTAGGCTATCCATCCCCTCAGATAAGGTATTTGTCCATGCCGCTACAGCACTACACACCCAGGCCGACGCAATTGCCGGTCTGAGTAAGGTACCTGAATGTGTATAAATGGACTTCAGGGTAATCTCCTGTTTGCGGTCAGCACACTCTTTGAGGGTAGCCGTATCCTGGGACGGGAGGGCTACCTTCTTGGATAAGCGTGTTAATGCTTTGTCCACCCTAGGGGAGGATTCCCATCGTAACCTATCCGTTGATGGGAAAGGATACGCCATAAGAATCCTTTTGGAAATCTGCAGTCTTTTATCTGGAGATTCCCAAGCTTTTTCACATAACTTGTTCAGCTCGTGTGAGGGGGGAAAGGTTACCTCAGGCTTCTTTCCCTTGTACATATGTACCCTCTTGTCAGCGACAGGGGGTTCCTCTGTGATGTGCAAAACATCTTTTATTGCCATAATCATAAATCGAATGGATTTTGCCAATTTTGGCTGTAACTTTGCATCATCGTAATCGACACTGGAGTCAGAATCCGTGTCGGTATCTGTGTCAACAATCTGGGATAGTGGGCGCTTATGAGACCCTGACAGTCCCTGCAACATAGGATCAGGCATGGGTTGAAACCCTGACTGTCCCAAAGCTTCTGCCTTGTCTAATCTTTTGTGCAATGAGTTTACACTAGCATTTAAAACATTCCACATATCCATCCAATCAGCTGTCGGCGGAGACACCACATTTATTTGCTCCCGCTCCTCTCTAATATAGCCTTCTTCCTCAGACATGTCGACACACGTGTACCGACACACTACACACACAGGGAATGCTTTTTCTGAAGACAGTTTCCCCACAAGGCCCTTTGGAGAGACAGAGAGAGAGTATGCCAGCACAACCCCCAGCGCTATATAACCCAGGAATAAAACAGTAACTTAATGTTTGCCCAGTAGTGCTGCTGTATGTAATTTGCGAATTATGTGCCCCCCCCACCCCTCTTTTCAACCCTCTTGTCTAACGTGGTATAAGCAGGGTAGAGTCCGGGGAGCTTCCTCTCAGCGGTGCTGTGGAGAAAAAATGGCGCTGGTGAGTGCTGAGGGAGAAGCCCCGCCCTCTCGGAGGCGGGCGTCTGTCCCGCTTAAACTGTAAAATTGGTGGGGGCTTATACATATATAAAGTGCCCAGCTGTATATATGTTATATTTTTGCGAAAGAGGTTTATATTGCTGCCCAGGGCGCCCCCCTGCGCCCTGCACCCTTACAGTGACCGGAGTATGTGAGGTGTATGGGAGCAAAGGCACACAGCTGCAGTGCTGTGCGTTACCTCAGTGAAGATCATGAAGTCTTCTGCCGCCTCTGAAGTCTTCTTTTCTTCTCATACTCACCCGGCTTCTATCTTCCGGCTCTGCCAAGGGGGACGGCGGCGCGGCTCTGGGACGGACGGCGAGGGTGAGATCCTGCGTACCAATCCCACTGGAGCTAATGGTGTCCAGTAGCCTAAGAAGCAGGACCTTGCAACTCAGAGAGTAGGGCTGCTTCTCTCCCCTCAGTCCCTCGATGAGGGAGTCTGTTGCCAGCAGTGCTCCCTGAAAATTAAAAACCTAACAAAATACTTTCTGTCAGAAAGCTCAGGAGAGCTCCTGAAAAGCACCCAGTCTCCACTGGGTACAGTATCAAACTGAGTTCTGGAGGAGGGGCATAGAGGGAGGAGCCAGTGCACACCCAGAACTAAAGTCTTTCTTAAAGTGCCCATGTCTCCTGCGGAGCCGTCTATCCCCATGGTCCTTACGGAGTCCACAGCATCCTCTAGGACGTTAGAGAAAATAGGATTTTAATACCTACCGGTAAATCCTTTTCTCTTAGTCCGTAGAGGATGCTGGGCACCCGTCCCAGTGCGTACTGTGTCTGCAGTTATTAAATGGCCCTTAACTCCAGAACATTTATGTGGAGATGAAAACATCCAAGGAAGACTTGACCATCTTCCTTGGATGTTTTCCCCCTGTGTGACTGCTCTCCAGCCTCGGAGGGTTGCATCCGTGGTCCCTAGGATCCCGTCCTGGATCCCGAACCATCGCCCCTCTAGGTGGTGAGAACTGTGCAGCCACCAATGGAGTGAGATTCTGGTCTTGGAAGACAGGATTATCCTCCGGTGCATGTGTAGGTGGGATCCGGACCACTTGTCCAACAGGTCCCACTGGAACACTCTGGCATGGAACCTGCAAACTGAATGGCCTCGTAGGCCGCAACCATCTTCCCCAGCAACTGAATGCATTGATGGATTAACACTCTTGCTGGTTTCAGAATTTGTTTGACCAGACTCTGGATCTCCAGAGCCTTTCCACTAGAAGAAAACCTCTTCTGTGTCCAGTATCACTCCCAAAAACAACAACCGCGTCATTGGGACCAACTGCGATTTTGGCAAGTTTAGGAGCCAACCTTGTTGTTGAAGAACTGTCAGGGAGAGTAGATGTTTTGCACCAACTGGTCCCTGGATCTCGCCTTTATCAGGAGATCATCCAAGTACGGGATAATTGTGACTCCTTGCTTGCGAAGGAGAACCATCATTTCCGCCATCACCCTGGTGAAAATCCTCGGAGCCGTGGACAGACCAAACGGCAACGTCTGAAATTGGTAATGACAATCCTGAATTGCAAACCTCAGGTAGCTTGATGCAGTGGCTAAATGGGAACATATAAGTAGGCATCCTTTATGTCTACCAAAACCATGAAATCTCCTTTATCCCCCGGACTGGAGATCACTACCCTGAGAGATTCCATCTTGAAATTGAATTTCTTTAGGTAGAAATTAAGGGATTTCAGATTTAAGATTGGTCTGACTGAGCCGTCCGGCTTCGGGACCACGAAGAGGCTTGAATAAAAACCTTCTCCCTGCTGACTAAGGCTGATTTGAACAATCGGTGAGGGGGAACGTCTTGAAACCCCAGTTTGTACCCTTGGGACACTATTTGTAAAACCCACGAGTCCAGGTCCGAATGAATTCAGAACTGACTGAAGAGTTTTAGACGTGCCCCCCACTGGTGCGGGCTCCTGCAAGAGAGCCCCAGCGTCATGCAGTGGATTTGGCAGAAGCAGAGGACGATCTCTGCTCCTGCGATCTTGAAGAGGCTACAGACCTCTTCCCTCTTTTCCTTCCTCTACCTGCAAAGAAAGGGGAATCTTAACTTCTTGCATATCTATTGGGCCGAAATGACTGCGTCAGATAATGATGCGTCTTCATCCGTTGAGAGGGAACATAGGGCAAGAAGGATGACTTACCTGCGGGAGCTGCCGAGATCAAATTAACTAGGCCGTCGCCAAACAAGGCTTCACCTTCATAGGGAAGAGACTCCCTTTCTTCTTGGAGTCAGCATCAGCATTCCCTTGGTGAATCCACAATGCCCTCCTATCCGAGACTGCCATGAAATTGGCCCGTGAGCACTTGTGCCCGGTGTAGGATTTTTAAATATGTGTAGTTTACTGTATGCAAGGGTTTAAAACCTTTTAGGAACTGAGCTCTAAGGTGTATTACATGTAGTTTAAAAAAAACAAAAAAGGTTTATTTTATGGCAGTAGTTTCCAAACTGGGGTTCTTGCACTGGTAGCATAGTTTGGTGGTCCAGGACCAATTAAAATTATTTATACTTTATTAAATTGGCAAAACCATTCCCTCACAACATAACTGAACCTGAGGATGACATGCTATAAACACAATTTACTTAATTTTATATTTTTTTCTGAATTTCTCAATAAAAAAAACTTTGGCCTAGGGGTGCCGTGAAACAAATTTTGATACTCTAGGGCAGGGGTGTCAAACCCATGGGCCGCATGCCGCCCCCAATGCATCCTTTTGTGGCCCACAGGCCGGGGTCCGGCAGGGGTCCGACAGGGGTCCTTTTGTGGCCCGATCACCTTGCTTAGAGCGAGGGCAGGAGAGTGCAGCCAGAGTCTTTGCTTTCTATGTGCGGCACCATCTTCCCGAAGAGATCACCGGGAAGATAGTGCCCCTTCCACTGGCTACAGCACAGGTATACTGGGGTGGGGTAGCAAACTGGGGGCCCCAATGGGCCCCTCCAGCAGTCCCTCTACCAAAACATGTCTTTTGGTGGTTTTGCGGTGTTGTTATAACTACATGGTGACGATACTGTAGCACAGAGATTTTCAACCATTTACAACTCACGTCACACAGAACAAGATTTAAATATTGACAAGGCACACTGAAATATAATGGTGATGCATGGTGCAGTATCGTGTCCTAGGATGTCATGTCGCAGCTTCTCCATAGGTAACGCCTGAACAGGCCCGGTGACAGGGGGGACAAAGGGGACACTTGTTCAGGGCTCCAAGTATTAAGAACAGAAATAATGGGGCCACAGTGCCAATATTGCTTTTTAAAGTGTATCCACCAACTGCTCAATTTAAGCAGGAAAACAATTAACAGGCCAACTAAACCCTCCCCCCTCCTTTTACCCCATCACTTTGTCCAGTCCCTGTGGTCCATACTGTATTGCCATTATTATGCATGTTGCTGTGCTGGCCCTTTTCTGAATGTCCCTGCCACCGCCACCGAAGAGCTGGATAGCCCAGTATGAAAACCACCTGCCGGCCTCACTGACGGTCCGAGTCAAAGGCTCCATTTTTTTTTAAAGATCCCTCTGCCAAGTTAAGGGGGGGTTGAGGGGGCCCCAGAGATATCAGTGTACTGGGCCCCGAGATTTCTGTTGCTGGCCCTGACCCTCAGGGGCGTATCTACCCCTTGGCCAGGATGGCACTTGCCAGGGGCACCATCCAGCTGTGCCAACCGTGGCTAAGGGATAGAGTTCTGCAGTCTCGAAAGGGCGCTATGGCAATCAGCGTGGGACTGACCAATTAGACGGTGAGGGAAGGATACTGAAATTGTCCCAACCCTGTTACAGTTTGAAACGCCCCTCAACTGCTGTCCACTGCTTCACTCCTAGCTCCTAAGAACCATCCCTTATATTCTCTACATTTGAGGTCCATGCCATATGCCTCTTCCAACCAGTCAATCTTAGAGTAGCTGTCATTTACCGCCCCCCTGGCACTGCTTCCAAATTCATCGACAACTTTGCTTCCTGGCTTCCTCACTTCCTCTCTTCTGACATTCCCACCATTATCCTAGGCGATTTCAACATCCCTATTGACATCCCCACACAATCCCCTGCCTCTAAACTCCTTAACCTCACCTCTTCACTTGGTCTCTCCCAGTGGACCTCCTCACCCTCCCATGTGAATGGGAGCTCACTGGATCTGGTCTTCACTCACCGCTGTGATATTTCTGATTTTTCCAACTCCCCATTTCCCCTCTCTGACCACCACCTGCTCTCCTTCAACCTATCTCTCTCGACTTCCCCATCTCTACCTCCTAAGGCTACCATCACTAAGCGTAACATTGAAGCTATTGACACCACATTCCTTTCCTCCCTGTTTGACTCACTTCTCTCTCCTATTCTCTCTCTCTCATGCCCTGAACAAGCCACTTCCACATACAATGCTTCCCTTACTTCTGCTCTTGACTCTGTTGCTCCACCAACCACTATTCACCCTTGCAAATTAACACCTCAACCCTGGCACACCAAATGCACCAGATATCGGCAGGATTCGGCGGACATTATGGCTGTAGTGCCTCACTAGCCACTGACCTCACCGCACGCCACTGTGGGACAGATGTAACATGCAGAGAGAGGTAGATTTGGGAGGGGGAATGTCCTAGCATAACTGTTAATTGCAGTGTAATACTGTAATTCAGCTGTGCAGCATTTGTGGCTAAATGTCAAAGAAGCCAGTATTTACCCTGCATGCAAAACAATAAATGTATTTGAACATACCTCCCAACTATCCCAATTTTTGCAGGACAGTCACTTTTTTGGGGAATGTCCAGCTAACCCAAACAAACCCCCCCCCCCCTTCCCATGGGGAAGGGGGGGGGGGGGGGGGTGGAAGGCTCCCTGTAGCTTGTTGCTCTGCAAATATGCACATTGTGGGTAATTCAGACCTGATCGCTAGGGTGTGTTTTTTGCATCCCTGTAATCAGGTAGTTGTCGCCTACAGCGGAAGGGAAAATTTGCTGTGCAGGTGTGTGATCACATGTGCACAAGAGCTGCACAGCTCAGCACTTACTCAGCCATTGAGGTGACGTCACAAATCCTCCCACAAAACATCGGGTCCCTCCAGTGTTTTTCCGGACACTCCCTAGAAACATTCAGTTGCCACCCACACAAACACCCTCTTCTTGTCAATCTTCTTGTGATCTCCGGACCGTCGCACTTACGCATTGTGGCGCATACGCATGTGCAGTGCAAACCAGATTGCCCGCTGGGTGAAAATAAATTGAAGCGATCTGGTCTGAATAAGCCTCAATCTCTATTCACGGGAGACAGAGGGGCTGGGGCATGGCCAGCAGCTCACAGAGCACCTATAATGACAAAAATGGGAGACATGGCTCATGATCGCGATATACCTGCGAAGGTACGCCCTCTACTGATTGACAGGCAGAGGCATTCGCATTTTCTGCGGGGCACCCGGAGAAAATGTAGGCACACGCACAGGATGGACCCTGCGTATATGCCCCCATCCTCTTCATAGTTTTTGCGGTTGGAACGCGTATTACGATCCAAACTGAATTAGGCCCTATGTCTTATATACACGAGCAGTGTGAAAACATCAATCGATGGGGGTAATTCCAAGTTGATCGCAGCAGGAATTTTGTTAGCAGTTGGGCAAAACCATGTGTACTGCAGGGGAGGCAGATATAACATGTGCAGAAAGAGTTAGATTTGGGTGAGTTATTTTGTTTCTGTGCAGGGTAAATACTGACTGCTTTATTTTTACACTGCAAATTAGATTGCAGATTGAACACACCACACCCAAATCTAACTCTCTCTGCACATGTTAAATCTGCCTTCCCTGCAGTGCACATAGGTGGTCATTCCGAGTTGTTCGCTCTGTAATTTTCTTCGCATCGCAGCGATTTTCCGCTTAATGCGCATGCGCAATGTTCACACTGCGACTGCGCCAAGTAAATTTGCTATGCAGTTAGGAATATTACTCACGGTTTTTTCATCGTTCTGGTGATCGTAATGTGATTGACAGGAAGTGGGTGTTTCTGGGCGGAAACAGGCCGTTTTAGGGGCGTGTGGGAAAAAATGCTACCGTTTCTGGGAAAAACGCGGGAGTGGCTGGAGAAACGGAGGAGTGTCTGGGCGAACGCTGGGTGTGTTTGTGACGTCAAACCAGGAACGACAAGCACTGAACTGATCGCACTGGCAGAGTAAGTCTCGAGCTACTCAGAAACTGCACAGAGATGTCTTATCGCAATATTGCAAATCTTTCGTTCGCAATTTTAAGATGCTAAGATTCACTCCCAGTAGGCGGCAGCTTAGCGTGTGCAATGCTGCTAAAAGCAGCTTGCGAGCGAACAACTCGGAATGAGGGCCATGGGGGGTAATTCTGAGTTGATCGCAGCAGGATTTTTGTTAGCAGTTGGGCAAAACCATGTGCACTGCATTTACGAACAGATGATTTTTTATATAAATTTTAAAATGTTAGTAAATGTGTGTTCTTTTTTCAACCTGGAAGCCCAACATCGATTAAGATCGATCTTAAATAGACCCCTGGGTTTTAAGGATAACCATGGTTGAGTCCAATGGTTAATTCACATTGACCGAAGTTCTAATTAAGTCACCTGTGCTCAAGCATGATATCCTTAAAATCTGGATTGCAATGACAGCATTTTGGAACTATGCCTAAGGGTTTAATTTTTACATTTATCCACTGACAATAAATCTACCTACAATATCCCTGTAACTGTTATGATTACAGTATTTCACTAAATAATTTAATTTGCTGAACCTTCTGTAAAAAGAAATATTAAGCTGCTGTAATTCCCAGATGCAGCAAATTTGTTAGCTAGTGGGCAAAACCATGTGCACTGCAGGGTTGGGGGGGGGGCAGATATAACATTTGCAGAGAGATTTAGGTGGGTTATATTGTTTGTGTGCAGGGTAAATACTGGCTGTTTTGTTTTTACACTGCAATTTAGATTTCAGTTTGAACACACCGCACCATAATCTAACTCTCCCTGCACATATTATACACCCCCCCCCCCCTGCAGTGTACATGGTTTTAGCTAATAAATTTGCTGCTGTGATCAGATCTGAGTTAAGCCCTATGTATTTGGCACTGGCAAAGGGTTAGAGGCCTTGCTGTAGAGCTCACACCTTTCTTATCATGCATTGTAATATTTCCTATGTCCTGATGTTGTGCTCTCTGCTCCATCCAAGTAAACAGCAATGTAGCATGGCTATCAAAGAGCGTGAAGATTGCAGATTTCCTGGGATTAATGCTAAGGAATGCTATTCCAGAGGCTGCTGCTTTAATTCAAGTGTCACTGGGGTTAAATGGTGTTTTAACCTTAAAAACACAGGTAGAGTATATAGTACAGTGGTAAAGAGGGAGCATGTAGTGCTATTGATTACAGATTTGATGGAGCTTAAACATGGATAAGGTCCATGGCTCTAAGAGTTTATCTTGTGTATCCTTTATTCTTAGTCATGGTCAGATAAGATTAGAAAATACCATTTAAGTGGAAATTTCCTGTTAGCTGTTTTTCAGTTTGCTCAACTGTCTGATTAACTGGTCCTAAAAAAGGACCAAAGGAGCTAAATTGCCCTGTGATCTAGCTAAATTGCCCCAGTTAAAAAAAAAAAAAACTAAGCTGCTGTAATTCCTGGATGTTTCCTTACTGCATCAACAGGAAGTGACAAGAAACAATGTAATGTGGAACCGTACAGCAGAAGGGATTGCGGCTACCCCACAATAAGTGCAGCGGAATGTAAGAAGAGGAATTGTTGCTTTGACTGCAGCATTCCCGGGGTTAACTGGTGTTTCTTCAAGTCACAAGGTATGGAGCTGCTGTATAGTTACTCGCAAGTCAGTAGTTGTATGATGCTCACACCTGTTAAACTGGATACACACAGAATGCCCTACACAGGGGGTGAAATGAGCGCCCCCCCCACCCCCCGTACGCTCAGCACACATCACGCTGTGCTGAGCGGGGGCAGAGATGTGTGCTGAGCAGTTCGCTCAGCACACATCTCTCCCCAAAATCGGGCCGTGAATACGGACCTTTAAACTGGATCCACACTTAGATTATCTGTCAAATTTTTTTTTTCTAGTTGAAACAAAATTATGCTAATATGTGGCAGCAAATGACAATTGACCATTTGCTCACAAACACTGGAAAACATCCAAAAATGGTCATTTAGATAAATTGGTTAAATCCATTTCATTTAGCTAATTTATCCAAACTACCTTTATTGTATCTCTGTGGGTGAATGATGTGTGGGTCAGTGTTGAGGGTGGTGGAAGAGATGGGTAATAGGCACAGCAGGGTGTGGACAGTCAAATAGTGTGCTTAGAGGTTCAGAGTCATTGTATGAGACTCTGGCAACAGTGACTTGATGAGTCTGGTGTCCATAGGGTGGGACGCATTAACCTTTTTATGCTATTGAAATAGTTCTCCTCCTGACCGACGCAGTTCCTTGCTCCGAGGTTGGTGTATTGTCCTGTTGCAGCGCCTCTCCACTGTGGTCACAGTGAGCTGTGTGGTGTTGCTGGCGCATGCCAATCTCCCCCCAACCTCCCTCTTGCATTTCAGACCTACGTACGCATGATGGGATCTTGTATGATATGCGCGTGTGCTGTAGAGATGAAAGTGGGGGTGAGGAGGCAGATCGTGAGATGGGGAAACTTTGTGGACTGTTAGCGAAGGGGAGCACTGGGCAGTCTGAGTTGCAAAGAGGGCAGCAGAAGAGGTTATTGCATGTGCACTGGTGACAGGTCCATCCTTGGTGGCCAGCCTCAGTGGTAAAGGGGTACATGAGCTAGTGTCCCTTGGCCAGCCATGTACCATGGCCACCTCCCTACCTCCTATATATTCTCCCTGATCTGTCACTTTGTTACGGTCTGCTGCTGGCACTGGTGTATCGTCCTGCAGATGCCGTCTCCGCCCATTGCTGTGACTTCCCCCAGAGTTAGCCACACAGAGTGACTGATCTGGGAAAATATATAGGAGATCATTACTTTCACTTGCAGCCTACCTTATTTTTTGCAGCCTAGCATGCTCCTGACCCCTTCTCTCACTAATACTTATACAACATTCATGAACTCATCTTAAGGTTTCTTTATTATTCAGTCACACTGTCTTGGATCCAAACCATTTCCTGTGGCATTGCAGTCAAACAATTGAGCTATTTACCCTTGCATAGAAAGGTATAATCTAAGCTAGAGAATTCTATTTGGAGCTCACCTTGTACTTTGTGAAGAAATAATCAGCTTTGTGGCTGAGCAGATATATGGAGTGTGTGGCTGCACACTGCATTGATCTGCTGAGTTGCAATGCTAATAATTTTTTTTTTGCAAAGTACCAATAGCTTCATTGTGAAGGTGGAAAGAAGGGTGTTACGGCATGGAATGTACAAACTGCGAGACCCTGCTGGTAGCGCCTTTGTCTATTTAGTAGGAAGGGCATGTAACAGCCGGGGGGCAATGGAGGAAGCCCCTTTAGGGCTGGAGCCCGGCGGCAACTGACTCCGTTGTCTCTGGCAGTTCCGCCCCTGGACTAGAGGAATGGTCAAGAACATGGCAACATTTAATGCCAAAAAATGCAAAATCATACACGTCTCAAAAATGCAAAGGCTAACTATAATATTAAGGACATTATAATGGCAAGAGGAAAGCTATCTAAGTATTACTATTTCAGGTGAGCAATGTAACAAAGCAATAGGAAAGGCAAGTCAGATGCTTGTTTGCATAGGTTAAAGAACCAGTAGCAGAAAAAAGTAATACAGGTTGAGTATCCCATATCCAAATATTCCGAAATACGGAATATTCCGAAATACGGACTTTTTTGAGTGAGACTGAGATAGTGAAACCTTTGTGTTTTGATGGCTCAGTGTACACAAACTTTGTTTAATACTCAAAGTTATTAAAAATATTGTATTAAATGAACTTCAGACTGTGTGTATAAGGTGTATATGAAACATAAATGAATTCTGTGAATGTACACACACTTTGTTTAATGCACAAAGTTATAAAAAATATTGGCTAAAATGACCTTCAGGCTGTGTGTATAAGGTGTATATGAAACATAAATGCCTTCTGTGCTTAGATTTAGGTCCCATCACCATAATATCTCGTTATGGTATGCAATTATTCCAAAATACAGAAAAATCCGATATCCAAAATTCCTCTGGTCCCAAGCATTTTGGATAAGGGATACTCAACCTGTAATGCCACTGTATAGGTCCTTGGTACAGCCACATTTAGAATCCTGTGTTCAGTTCCAGAAGCCATATCTCCAGAAGGCTGTAAATACATTAGGGCAACTAAAATTGTGCATGGCCTACATCACAAAACTTACCTGGAAATACTAAAAAATGTTGATGTGTATAGTTTGGAGAAGGGAAGAGGGAACATACAGTAATAGAAACATTTAAATATATAGGGAGGAATGTAATAGGGTGTGAGAATCAGAAAGTGAGAGATTTTGTGTTTTTTCCTGTTTTTTTTTTTTTTTTTGTTTGTTTGATTGTTTGTTTTTAAAGTGGCAATCCTTTACATGGCAAAACCAGGTTGATATTTGCCATGTAAAGGATTGCCACCGTGGGCATGTGTAGAAGGGGCACTGCTACTGTTGGCATTATGTGTGTAAGCTGCACTGATATGGTGGTTATGTGTATAAAGGGCACTGCGACTGTGGGTATTATTATTATTATTATTATTATTATTATTATTACATGCGGTGTAATGACAATAAGATAGTGCTACTGTGTGGCGTATTTTGATTTGGGGTGCTATTGTGTGGCCATGCCCCTTCCTTGTGATACCACACCTTCTTTTTTTAAGGTTCGCACTGTCCCTTTATTAAGTATTGGAGAGAGGGCCCAAATTAATAGTTTGCAGGGAGGCGCCAAACACCCTAGCACTGGCCCTTTGGTAGGGGACAGGATTTGCTTCTGCTTGTGCACATGTTATGATTGCCAGCCAACAGCACTGGTTTTGCCTATAACACTAACTATAAATATTTTGAATTGGTCCTGGACCACCAATCCAAGGCACCCCTGCAAGTGTCCTGAGGCACCCCAGGGTGCAGTTTGAGAACCACTGGTCTAGTGAGTACCCAGGATAATTATTGTAGCTGGTCTGCGGGTAACAGCTCTCAGATCCACTTCTAGAAAAAATGCAGCAATGTAATTTGAGTGACAAACTGCAGAGATGAACCCTTTCTGTGACTGCTGCACAGGGATCACACAAACTCTATTCATAGGGCAGACTTCACTTAGGGGAGATGTTCTCACCCCGCAAAGAAGTGCGAGTATATACCGCACTTACGGTACCATTGGATTTACAGATATTTTCTTGCAATACACTATGGGGGTCATTCTGAGTTGATTGCTCGCTAGCAGTTTTTAGCAGCCATGCAAACGCATTGTCGCTGCCCACTGGAGAGTGTATATTCACTTTGGAGAAGTGCGAATACTTGAGTAGCAGAGCGCCTGCAAAATCATTTCAAAATAAGACCAGCACTGTAGTTACACTTCGTGTGCGTTGATTCTAACAACCGAGGGACGGCTTTTGATGTCACACACCCATCCAGCGAATGCCCAGCCACGTCTGCATTTCTTCTGCCACGCCTGCATTTTTCCAAGCACTCCCTGAAAACGGTCAGTTGACACCCAGAAACGCCCTCTTTCTGTCAATCTCCTTGTGGCCTGTTCTGTGATTGCAATAATCGCTAGAACTAGTGCAAAACCACAATGGACTTTGTACCCGTACGATGCGCATGCACATTACGGAGCATGCGCATGCACAGATTAGCCATTTTTTTTCAACTGATTGCTACGCAGCGAACAACGGCAGCAAGCGATCAACTCGGAATGACCCCCTATATACATAGAAACATGGATTTTTATTGCAGAAATTATGGTTAGTTTAGGGGTATCGGTTAGGGTCAACAGAGGTGTAGCTAGGGGTCCAAGCGCCCCTGGCAAAGTAAGGGACTGGCGCCCCCCCTTTCGATAAAGCATTGCAGTCCATTGGCGGTTACCATGTTGGAGCCACAGCAACTGACCCCCTCCCCCACACGCTGCCCTACATCATCGGCTGGGATTCACTGTTGGTGTGAAGCCACTGGGAACATTCTGGTAGCATTAGCAGCAGTCTGTGTCATAGATAGGGAAGGCAGAAGGTTAACTAGCTAATAGCAGTCTGTTGGCAGCAGAGGCTGGGCGGGGGGCTGAGAATGAGCCAACGCTGATCAGTGTCCAGTCTGCTCAGACAAAAATATTTTGTGATCAGGGCTGGTTCTAGACCAAAGGAGCCAATGGCAAAAATTTCCTTTGGCACCCCCCCCCCCCCACACACACACACACACACACACACACACACACACCAAAAAAGAACATATCCCAGTTTAACATAACGCTATGTGGTGCAAGGTGTGGAGCTGGTCACTTGTATCAGACCTCTGACATTTGCCTTTTCACCCATATTGCATACTTTTTCTTGCAGGTTGTGTCTTAATTCAAGAAGTGTTCTAAGTACTTCAGCTTAGTATCTTTACTGACCCCTCTTTACCCCACACTACATAACTGACCCCTCTATACCCTACACTACATCACTGACCTTTCTATAACCATCACTGCATTACTGACCCCTCTAGAGATGTGCACTTGAAATTTTTCGGGTTTTGTGTTTTGGTTTTGGGTTCGGTTCCGCGGCCGTGTTTTGGGTTCGACCGCGTTTTGGCAAAACCTCACCGAATTTTTTTTTTCGGATTCGGGTGTGTTTTGGATTCGGGTGTTTTTTTCAAAAAACACTAAAAAACAGCTTAAATCATAGAATTTGGGGGTCATTTTGATCGCAAAGTATTATTAACCTCAAAAACCATAATTTCCACTCAATTTCAGTCTATTCTGAACGCCTCACACCTCACAATATTATTTTTAGTCCTAAAATTTGCACCGAGGTCGCTGGATGACTAAGCTAAGCGACCCTAGTGGCCGACACAAACACCTGGCCCATCTAGGAGTGGCACTGCAGTGTCACGCAGGATGGCCCTTCCAAAAAACACTCCCCAAACAGCACATGACGCAAAGAAAAAAAGAGGCGCAATGAGGTAGCTGTGTGAGTAAGCTAAGCGACCCTAGCGGCCGACACAAACACCTGGCCCATCTAGGAGTGGCACCACAGTGTCACGCAGGATGGCCCTTCCAAAAAACACTCCCCAAACAGCACATGATGCAAAGAAAAAAAGAGGCGCAATGAGGTAGCTGTGTGAGTAAGATAAGCGACCCTAGTTGCCAACACAAACACTTGGCCCATCTAGGAGTGGCACTGCAGTGTCACGCAGGATGGCCCTTCCAAAAAACACTCCCCAAACAGCACATGACGCAAAGAAAAAAAGAGGCGCAATGAGGTAGCTGTGTGAGTAAGATAAGCGACCCTAGTGGCCGACACAAACACCTGGCCCATCTAGGAGTGGCACTGCAGTGTCACGCAGGATGGCCCTTCAAAAAAATACTCCCCAAACAGCACATGACGCAAAGAAAAATTAAAGAAAAAAAGAGGTGGAAGATGGAATTGTCCTTGGGCCCTCCCACCCACCCTTATGTTGTACAAACAGGACATGCACACTTTAACCAATCCATCATTTCAGTGACAGGGTCTGCCACACGACTGTGACTGAAATGACGGGTTGGTTTGGACCCCCACCAAAAAAGAAGCAATTAATCTCTCCTTGCACAAACTGGCTCTACAGAGGCAAGATGTCCACCTCATCATCATCCTCCGATATATCACCGTGTACATCCCCCTCCTCACAGATTATCAATTCATCCCCACTGGAATCCACCATCTCAGCTCCCTGTGTACTTTGTGGAGGCAATTGCTGCTGGTCAATGTCTCCACGGAGGAATTGATTATAATTCATTTTAATGAACATCATCTTCTCCACATTTTCTGGAAGTAACCTCGTACGCCGATTGCTGACAAGGTGAGCGGCGGCACTAAACACTCTTTCGGAGTACACACTTGTGGGAGGGCAACTTAGGTAGAATAAAGCCAGTTTGTGCAAGGGCCTCCAAATTGCCTCTTTTTCCTGCCAGTATAAGTACGGACTGTCTGACGTGCCTACTTGGATGCGGTCACTCATATAATCCTCCACCATTCTTTCAATGGGGAGAGAATCATATGCAGTGCCAGTAGACGACATGTCCGACTCCGTAATCGTTGTCAGGTCCTTCAGTCCGGACCAGATGTCAGCATCAGCAGTCGCTCCAGACTGCCCTGCATCACCGCCAGCGGGTGGGCTCGGAATTCTGAGCCTTTTCCTCGCACCCCCAGTTGCGGGAGAATGTGAAGGAGGAGATGTTGACAGGTCGCGTTCCGCTTGACTTGACAATTTTCTCACCAGCAGGTCTTTGAACCCCAGCAGACTTGTGTGTGCCGGAAAGAGAGATCCAAGGTAGGTTTTAAATCTAGGATCGAGCACGGTGGCCAAAATGTAGTGCTCTGATTTCAACGGATTGACCACCCGTGAATCCTTGTTAAGCGAATTAAGGGCTCCATCCACAAGTCCCACATGCCTAGCGGAATAGCTCTGTGTTAGCTCCTCCTTCAATGTCTCCAGCTTCTTCTGCAAAAGCCTGATGAGGGGAATGACCTGACTCAGGCTGGCAGTGTCTGAACTGACTTCACGTGTGGCAAGTTCAAAGGGCAGCAGAACCTTGCACAACGTTGAAATCATTCTCCACTGCGCTTGAGACAGGTGCATTCCACCTCCTATATCGTGCTCAATTGTATAGGCTTGAATGGCCTTTTGCTGCTCCTCCAACCTCTGAAGCATATATAGGGTTGAATTCCACCTCGTTACCACTTCTTGCTTCAGATGATGACAGGGCAGGTTCAGGCATTTTTGGTGTTGCTCCAGTCTTCTGTACGTGGTGCCTGTACGCCGAAAGTGTCCCGCAATTCTTCTGGCCACCGACAGCATCTCTTGCACGCCCCTCTCGTTTTTTAAATAATTCTGCACCACCAAATTCAAGGTATGTGCAAAACATGGGACGTGCTGGAATTTGCCCATATTTAATGCACACACAATATTGCTGGCGTTGTCCGATGCCACAAATCCACAGGAGAGTCCAATTGGGGTAAGCCCTTCCGCGATGATCTTCCTCAGTTGCCGTAAGAGGTTTTCAGCTGTGTGCGTATTCTGGAAACCGGTGATACAAAGCGTAGCCTGCCTAGGAAAGAGTTGGCGTTTGCGAGATGCTGCTACTGGTGCCGCCGCTGCTGTTCTTGCGGCGGGAGTCCATACATCTACCCAGTGGGCTGTCACAGTCATATAGTCCTGACCCTGCCCTGCTCCACTTGTCCACATGTACGTGGTTAAGTGGACATTGGGTACAACTGCATTTTTTAGGACACTGGCCGTCGCCAAACAAGGCTTCACCTTCATAGGGAAGAGACTCCCTTTCTTCTTGGAGTCAGCATCAGCATTCCCTTGGTGAATCCACAATGCCCTCCTATCCGAGACTGCCATGAAATTTGCCCGTGAGCACTTGTGCCCGGTGTAGGATTTTTAAATATGTGTAGTTTACTGTATGCAAGGGTTTAAAACCTTTTAGGAACTGAGCTCTAAGGTGTATTACATGTAGTTTAAAAAAAACAAAAAAGGTTTATTTTATGGCAGTAGTTTCCAAACTGGGGTTCTTGCACTGGTAGCATAGTTTGGTGGTCCAGGACCAATTAAAATTATTTATACTTTATTAAATTGGCAAAACCATTCCCTCACAACATAACTGAACCTGAGGATGACATGCTATAAACACAATTGACTTAATTTTATATTTTTTTCTGAATTTCTCAATAAAAAAAACTTTGGCCTAGGGGTGCCGTGAAACAAATTTTGATACTCTAGGGCAGGGGTGTCAAACCCATGGGCCGCATGCCGCCCCCAATGCATCCTTTTGTGGCCCACAGGCCGGGGTCCGGCAGGGGTCCGACAGGGGTCCTTTTGTGGCCCGATCACCTTGCTTAGAGCGAGGGCAGGAGAGTGCAGCCAGAGTCTTTGCTTTCTATGTGCGGCACCATCTTCCCGAAGAGATCACCGGGAAGATAGTGCCCCTTCCACTGGCTACAGCACAGGTATACTGGGGTGGGGTAGCAAACTGGGGGCCCCAATGGGCCCCTCCAGCAGTCCCTCTACCAAAACATGTCTTTTGGTGGTTTTGCGGTGTTGTTATAACTACATGGTGACGATACTGTAGCACAGAGATTTTCAACCATTTACAACTCACGTCACACAGAACAAGATTTAAATATTGACAAGGCACACTGAAATATAATGGTGATGCATGGTGCAGTATCGTGTCCTAGGATGTCATGTCGCAGCTTCTCCATAGGTAACGCCTGAACAGGCCCGGTGACAGGGGGGACAAAGGGGACACTTGTTCAGGGCTCCAAGTATTAAGAACAGAAATAATGGGGCCACAGTGCCAATATTGCTTTTTAAAGTGTATCCACCAACTGCTCAATTTAAGCAGGAAAACAATTAACTGGCCAACTAAACCCTCCCCCCTCCTTTTACCCCATCACTTTGTCCAGTCCCTGTGGTCCATACTGTATTGCCATTATTATGCATGTTGCTGTGCTGGCCCTTTTCTGAATGTCCCTGCCACCGCCACCGAAGAGCTGGATAGCCCAGTATGAAAACCACCTGCCGGCCTCACTGACGGTCCGAGTCAAAGGCTCCATTTTTTTTTAAAGATCCCTCTGCCAAGTTAAGGGGGGGTTGAGGGGGCCCCAGAGATATCAGTGTACTGGGCCCCGAGATTTCTGTTTCTGGCCCTGACCCTCAGGGGCGTATCTACCCCTTGGCCAGGATGGCACTTGCCAGGGGCACCATCCAGCTGTGCCAACCGTGGCTAAGGGATAGAGTTCTGCAGTCTCGAAAGGGCGCTATGGCAATCAGCGTGGGACTGACCAATTAGACGGTGAGGGAAGGATACTGAAATTGTCCCAACCCTGTTACAGTTTGAAACGCCCCTCAACTGCTGTCCACTGCTTCACTCCTAGCTCCTAAGAACCATCCCTTATATTCTCTACATTTGAGGTCCACGCCATATGCCTCTTCCAACCAGTCAATCTTAGAGTAGCTGTCATTTACCGCCCCCCTGGCACTGCTTCCAAATTCATCGACAACTTTGCTTCCTGGCTTCCTCACTTCTGACATTCCCACCATTATCCTAGGCGATTTCAACATCCCTATTGACATCCCCACACAATCCCCTGCCTCTAAACTCCTTAACCTCACCTCTTCACTTGGTCTCTCCCAGTGGACCTCCTCACCCTCCCATGTGAATGGGAGCTCACTGGATCTGGTCTTCACTCACCGCTGTGATATTTCTGATTTTTCCAACTCCCCATTTCCCCTCTCTGACCACCACCTGCTCTCCTTCAACCTATCTCTCTCGACTTCCCCATCTCTACCTCCTAAGGCTACCATCACTAAGCGTAACATTGAAGCTATTGACACCACATTCCTTTCCTCCCTGTTTGACTCACTTCTCTCTCCTATTCTCTCTCTCTCTCATGCCCTGAACAAGCCACTTCCACATACAATGCTTCCCTTACTTCTGCTCTTGACTCTGTTGCTCCACCAACCACTATTCACCCTTGCAAATTAACACCTCAACCCTGGCACACCAAATGCACCAGATATCGGCAGGATTCGGCGGACATTATGGCTGTAGTGCCTCACTAGCCACTGACCTCACCGCACGCCACTGTGGGACAGATGTAACATGCAGAGAGAGGTAGATTTGGGAGGGGGAATGTCCTAGCATAACTGTTAATTGCAGTGTAATACTGTAATTCAGCTGTGCAGCATTTGTGGCTAAATGTCAAAGAAGCCAGTATTTACCCTGCATGCAAAACAATAAATGTATTTGAACATACCTCCCAACTATCCCAATTTTTGCAGGACAGTCACTTTTTTGGGGAATGTCCAGCTAACCCAAACAAACCCCCCCCCCCCTTCCCATGGGGAAGGGGGGGGGGGGGTGGAAGGCTCCCTGTAGCTTGTTGCTCTGCAAATATGCACATTGTGGGTAATTCAGACCTGATCGCTAGGGTGTGTTTTTTGCATCCCTGTAATCAGGTAGTTGTCGCCTACAGCGGAAGGGAAAATTTGCTGTGCAGGTGTGTGATCACATGTGCACAAGAGCTGCACAGCTCAGCACTTACTCAGCCATTGAGGTGACGTCACAAATCCTCCCACAAAACGCCGGGTCCCTCCAGTGTTTTTCCGGACACTCCCTAGAAACATTCAGTTGCCACCCACACAAACACCCTCTTCTTGTCAATCTTCTTGTGATCTCCGGACCGTCGCACTTACGCATTGTGGCGCATACGCATGTGCAGTGCAAACCAGATTGCCCGCTGGGTGAAAATAAATTGAAGCGATCTGGTCTGAATAAGCCTCAATCTCTATTCACGGGAGACAGAGGGGCTGGGGCATGGCCAGCAGCTCACAGAGCACCTATAATGACAAAAATGGGAGACATGGCTCATGATCGCGATATACCTGCGAAGGTACGCCCTCTACTGATTGACAGGCAGAGGCATTCGCATTTTCTGCGGGGCACCCGGAGAAAATGTAGGCACACGCACAGGATGGACCCTGCGTATATGCCCCCATCCTCTTCATAGTTTTTGCGGTTGGAACGCGTATTACGATCCAAACTGAATTAGGCCCTATGTCTTATATACACGAGCAGTGTGAAAACATCAATCGATGGGGGTAATTCCAAGTTGATCGCAGCAGGAATTTTGTTAGCAGTTGGGCAAAACCATGTGTACTGCAGGGGAGGCAGATATAACATGTGCAGAAAGAGTTAGATTTGGGTGAGTTATTTTGTTTCTGTGCAGGGTAAATACTGACTGCTTTATTTTTACACTGCAAATTAGATTGCAGATTGAACACACCACACCCAAATCTAACTCTCTCTGCACATGTTAAATCTGCCTTCCCTGCAGTGCACATAGGTGGTCATTCCGAGTTGTTCGCTCTGTAATTTTCTTCGCATCGCAGCGATTTTCCGCTTAATGCGCATGCGCAATGTTCACACTGCGACTGCGCCAAGTAAAGTTGCTATGCAGTTAGGAATATTACTCACGGTTTTTTTCATCGTTCTGGTGATCGTAATGTGATTGACAGGAAGTGGGTGTTTCTGGGCGGAAACAGGCCGTTTTAGGGGCGTGTGGGAAAAAATGCTACCGTTTCTGGGAAAAACGCGGGAGTGGCTGGAGAAACGGAGGAGTGTCTGGGCGAACGCTGGGTGTGTTTGTGACGTCAAACCAGGAACGACAAGCACTGAACTGATCGCACTGGCAGAGTAAGTCTCGAGCTACTCAGAAACTGCACAGAGATGTCTTATCGCAATATTGCAAATCTTTCGTTCGCAATTTTAAGATGCTAAGATTCACTCCCAGTAGGCGGCAGCTTAGCGTGTGCAATGCTGCTAAAAGCAGCTTGCGAGCGAACAACTCGGAATGAGGGCCATGGGGGGTAATTCTGAGTTGATCGCAGCAGGATTTTTGTTAGCAGTTGGGCAAAACCATGTGCACTGCATTTACGAACAGATGATTTTTTATATAAATTTTAAAATGTTAGTAAATGTGTGTTCTTTTTTCAACCTGGAAGCCCAACATCGATTAAGATCGATCTTAAATAGACCCCTGGGTTTTAAGGATAACCATGGTTGAGTCCAATGGTTAATTCACATTGACCGAAGTTCTAATTAAGTCACCTGTGCTCAAGCATGATATCCTTAAAATCTGGATTGCAATGACAGCATTTTGGAACTATGCCTAAGGGTTTAATTTTTACATTTATCCACTGACAATAAATCTACCTACAATATCCCTGTAACTGTTATGATTACAGTATTTCACTAAATAATTTAATTTGCTGAACCTTCTGTAAAAAGAAATATTAAGCTGCTGTAATTCCCAGATGCAGCAAATTTGTTAGCTAGTGGGCAAAACCATGTGCACTGCAGGGTTGGGGGGGGGGGCAGATATAACATTTGCAGAGAGATTTAGGTGGGTTATATTGTTTGTGTGCAGGGTAAATACTGGCTGTTTTGTTTTTACACTGCAATTTAGATTTCAGTTTGAACACACCGCACCATAATCTAACTCTCCCTGCACATATTATACACCCCCCCCCCCTGCAGTGTACATGGTTTTAGCTAATAAATTTGCTGCTGTGATCAGATCTGAGTTAAGCCCTATGTATTTGGCACTGGCAAAGGGTTAGAGGCCTTGCTGTAGAGCTCACACCTTTCTTATCATGCATTGTAATATTTCCTATGTCCTGATGTTGTGCTCTCTGCTCCATCCAAGTAAACAGCAATGTAGCATGGCTATCAAAGAGCGTGAAGATTGCAGATTTCCTGGGATTAATGCTAAGGAATGCTATTCCAGAGGCTGCTGCTTTAATTCAAGTGTCACTGGGGTTAAATGGTGTTTTTACCTTAAAAACACAGGTAGAGTATATAGTACAGTGGTAAAGTGGGAGCATGTAGTGCTATTGATTACAGATTTGATGGAGCTTAAACATGGATAAGGTCCATGGCTCTAAGAGTTTATCTTGTGTATCCTTTATTCTTAGTCATGGTCAGATAAGATTAGAAAATACCATTTAAGTGGAAATTTCCTGTTAGCTGTTTTTCAGTTTGCTCAACTGTCTGATTAACTGGTCCTAAAAAAGGACCAAAGGAGCTAAATTGCCCTGTGATCTAGCTAAATTGCCCCAGTTAAAAAAAAAAAAAACTAAGCTGCTGTAATTCCTGGATGTTTCCTTACTGCATCAACAGGAAGTGACAAGAAACAATGTAATGTGGAACCGTACAGCAGAAGGGATTGCGGCTACCCCACAATAAGTGCAGCGGAATGTAAGAAGAGGAATTGTTGCTTTGACTGCAGCATTCCCGGGGTTAACTGGTGTTTCTTCAAGTCACAAGGTATGGAGCTGCTGTATAGTTACTCGCAAGTCAGTAGTTGTATGATGCTCACACCTGTTAAACTGGATACACACAGAATGCCCTACACAGGGGGTGAAATGAGCGCCCCCCCCCCACCCCCCGTACGCTCAGCACACATCACGCTGTGCTGAGCGGGGGCAGAGATGTGTGCTGAGCAGTTCGCTCAGCACACATCTCTCCCCAAAATCGGGCCGTGAATACGGACCTTTAAACTGGATCCACACTTAGATTATCTGTCAAATTTTTTTTTTCTAGTTGAAACAAAATTATGCTAATATGTGGCAGCAAATGACAATTGACCATTTGCTCACAAACACTGGAAAACATCCAAAAATGGTCATTTAGATAAATTGGTTAAATCCATTTCATTTAGCTAATTTATCCAAACTACCTTTATTGTATCTCTGTGGGTGAATGATGTGTGGGTCAGTGTTGAGGGTGGTGGAAGAGATGGGTAATAGGCACAGCAGGGTGTGGACAGTCAAATAGTGTGCTTAGAGGTTCAGAGTCATTGTATGAGACTCTGGCAACAGTGACTTGATGAGTCTGGTGTCCATAGGGTGGGACGCATTAACCTTTTTATGCTATTGAAATAGTTCTCCTCCTGACCGACGCAGTTCCTTGCTCCGAGGTTGGTGTATTGTCCTGTTGCAGCGCCTCTCCACTGTGGTCACAGTGAGCTGTGTGGTGTTGCTGGCGCATGCCAATCTCCCCCCAACCTCCCTCTTGCATTTCAGACCTACGTACGCATGATGGGATCTTGTATGATATGCACGTGTGCTGTAGAGATGAAAGTGGGGGTGAGGAGGCAGATCGTGAGATGGGGAAACTTTGTGGACTGTTAGCGAAGGGGAGCACTGGGCAGTCTGAGTTGCAAAGAGGGCAGCAGAAGAGGTTATTGCATGTGCACTGGTGACAGGTCCATCCTTGGTGGCCAGCCTCAGTGGTAAAGGGGTACATGAGCTAGTGTCCCTTGGCCAGCCATGTACCATGGCCACCTCCCTACCTCCTATATATTCTCCCTGATCTGTCACTTTGTTACGGTCTGCTGCTGGCACTGGTGTATCGTCCTGCAGATGCCGTCTCCGCCCATTGCTGTGACTTCCCCCAGAGTTAGCCACACAGAGTGACTGATCTGGGAAAATATATAGGAGATCATTACTTTCACTTGCAGCCTACCTTATTTTTTGCAGCCTAGCATGCTCCTGACCCCTTCTCTCACTAATACTTATACAACATTCATGAACTCATCTTAAGGTTTCTTTATTATTCAGTCACACTGTCTTGGATCCAAACCATTTCCTGTGGCATTGCAGTCAAACAATTGAGCTATTTACCCTTGCATAGAAAGGTATAATCTAAGCTAGAGAATTCTATTTGGAGCTCACCTTGTACTTTGTGAAGAAATAATCAGCTTTGTGGCTGAGCAGATATATGGAGTGTGTGGCTGCACACTGCATTGATCTGCTGAGTTGCAATGCTAATAATTTTTTTTTTGCAAAGTACCAATAGCTTCATTGTGAAGGTGGAAAGAAGGGTGTTACGGCATGGAATGTACAAACTGCGAGACCCTGCTGGTAGCGCCTTTGTCTATTTAGTAGGAAGGGCATGTAACAGCCGGGGGGCAATGGAGGAAGCCCCTTTAGGGCTGGAGCCCGGCGGCAACTGACTCCGTTGTCTCTGGCAGTTCCGCCCCTGGACTAGAGGAATGGTCAAGAACATGGCAACATTTAATGCCAAAAAATGCAAAATCATACACGTCTCAAAAATGCAAAGGCTAACTATAATATTAAGGACATTATAATGGCAAGAGGAAAGCTATCTAAGTATTACTATTTCAGGTGATCAATGTAACAAAGCAATAGGAAAGGCAAGTCAGATGCTTGTTTGCATAGGTTAAAGAACCAGTAGCAGAAAAAAGTAATACAGGTTGAGTATCCCATATCCAAATATTCCGAAATACGGAATATTCCGAA